>NW_009622952.1:0-29435 GCF_000690535.1 Cariama cristata
CTCTCCCTTTTCTCCTTTCCTTCCCCTCTAGGGGGGTAAGGGGTTAATAGAGAGCATCTGCTGTCTGCTTTAAGTGCTGGCCCGACCTTAAATGGTGACAAAGGTCTGGACAAAACCGCTACGCTTTGGATGAAATTTTACTTCACATGTTTTCCACTGGCACAATAGAACTGACGATCTGTCTATTAAAATGAGATTTCCACCATGATAAAGAGATTCAAGAAAGCAGCCATCTTTCTAAGGAATGAAATATTTCAACCTCTTTCTTTCCCAGGATGGGAAATTACCATAGTACCACAAACTTATGTAAATATATGGAGACAGGTTACAATGAAGATGGTCCATAATGGGAAGGTGCACTGCCACATTACAGGATAAGTCTCTCCCTTTTGTGAGTTAGTGTTGTAGCCAGTTATTCTGTTCTTCATACAAACTCTGGAATCTAGAAAATTTTTCGGTTTATAAAACCTAAAACTGTAAGGAATTGCCGGATCAGAGGTTGCAGCCTAAATCCAAGTTTATGTGCATATTTGACTTTATTTTTGTTCACATCTTTTGAATTCAGGACATTTCTTAAATAGGAAGGAACTAGGATATCAGTAGATAAATTTTGGAGATACTCTTTCAGGAATTGAAGCATTTGGCAGATGAATATTTTCTGGAGGAGGAATTGTTTATATTAAATACTGTCCATTCAATAGATTAATTTGAGGAAAGCACAGGACTATTAAGAATTGAGGAGACTTGCAGAGTGGTTTCCCTACCCTGGTGAAAGTTTGACAGTGTATCAGAAAGTGGTTACTGGCCTTGGAAGGGAGGCAACTATTAAGCTTGTAAAGACAAAGCTAAGACTCACCTGGAGAAGAGATTACTCTTGTATCAGCCTACAAAGAAACTCTTGCTGCTGCCAACATCCATAGAAAAAAATTTGTGGTGAAGGGGATCATGATTATGCTTTTGTACTGGACAATTACGGTGGAGGACTTAACTGTGGAAAACCTCATTGCTAGCTTATGATGCCTATTTGCTAGAACAAAAAGCCAACACTGTGCTTATTCTTCCTGTAGGTGATATTCTCATGGTGGACATACACAACTTTCTTACAGGGTGGATTTTCAAAGGTGCTTCTAACTGTCCCTGAAACAGCTATGGAACATTTTGATTTCAAAGAGATAGTATTGCAGTCAGACTGTTTTGTTAGCCAGGCATGGTAGTATGCAGAACCTCCCTCTTGTCCTTCCTCAAGTATATGCTATTTATTTGTTCCTTTATTCAAAACTCTCCTTGATTGCATCTCCTTTGGCATAGAGATCTGTTTGAGCATCATCAACAAACACTACAAAGTTGAGTAATGACAGTTTTGACTGAAGTTAAGAGGAACTGCAAGCACTTTAGAAATGAGGCCAATGTCAGAAGTGACACAGAACTGCAGATATCCAGGACAAAAAGTATATACTTGTGATTTTTTTACAGATATTTTTCCTACATTTTAAAAAATGGATTTAAAACCGAAAATTCCTACATAATTTAAGCTGCCAAAGTGATGCCATGTAGCTGGTAGTATTTAACCTAGTGATCCTACACCCGCTTGGAATGTTCTTTCTTCATGACCCTACTGCTTGCAATGCTTTGTAGGCTTAGTTTTTACCCCTTGTTAGAATACATCGCTGATTCTATATTACTGTGCTGTATCTTTACAGTGGTGCGCCACCTTTGACTTTAAAAGACTTGCTCCCTGATATGAAAGAGTGAGAAGCATTCCTCACTCATGTGAATATTTGGATATAATAAAGAATTATACAAACTAGAGTCTTCAGGAGGTCATGAAAAGACAGGGAAGTTGTTCCCTATTTCTCCACAAGTAACATGAGGTTCCAGAACTATTTGAGGAAAGTGTATAGTTACCTTCAGAGTGAATGAGGAGCAAAACTTCTAGCAATTGAAGTTTACTTTCTTCACTCACATGCAGTATGATGTACTGCACTTTATTTTGTCATTTTCATAGGTGTTTTGGGTGAAAATTTGGACACTGAATCCAGGGGCAGAATTCCCATCTATTTCAATGCAACAGCACCAGAAACTCATCACTCACCATTCGTTTCCTGCTTTTTGCTCTCTCTTGTTTTAGCTAAGTTACAATTTGTTCATGAGGAACTACAGGGAAAATTCTAATTCTCTGACCAGGCAATGCTGACCCTCGGGCCCATGGGACTTTACCAGCTGTTTTAAGTGAGGTCAAAGAGAGGAGTGTGTGCTTAAACAGCCATGCAGACAAAAGACATTTCTTTTTTGAGCATCCCAACATATCCCTAATCCAGGGACAGGAATAGAAACTTCTTACACTGTATTTTTTGTTAAATCCTCCAGTCTGGGGAATTTTATACAGGAAAATCTGACACCTACCTGTCTCCTTATTTTAACCTAATAGTGCAAAGAGAACAAATACTAGCAAAAGAATCCAGTGATTTTACTTTTTCCCATACAGGCTATGACTGGAGCAGAATGTTGTTTGTATTTCATATGAAAATTTAACAGCTCAGCCATACAGCAACACAGTACTTCTGAAGGAAGAGATTTCACCCCTTCATTTCTACTTACTTTGCCTAAAATAAAGTGATTTAGTATCTAGGCTGCAGTAAGAAATGGATCACAGCCCTAATATCGGATCCAAGCAAACATCACTTGGGACTTGTGGGTCTTGACTTGGGCTGTAAGTTTAGGTCTATCCCTAGGGTTTGAGTTGCCTTTAGGCTACTAGTCTTATTCGAGTCATTGTAAGGGAATTATTCCTTTCTTAAACTGGCAATCATCAGGCTTAGAAACGGGCCTAAATGCAGGTCAGGACACAGCCTTGCTGGGTGATACCTTGCAAACATTTACTTTTTTCTGTCTATGCAGTTTTGTTTGACTGCAATGGATCTGTTTCTTTCTTAGTTTATTTACTGTCTCATTGTTTTTTCAGTTATTGCAGTTTTGGGCTACTTTAACAGGGAAGAGGAATTCAGGAATAAAGTCCATAAGGTCTGCGTTGTGATATTCTTCTTTGAACCTACTTATAGATATTTTCTTTTAAGAAACTCACCCGGGTTATTTTTCAAATTAATAAAAAAAATAACACATTAAACCAGAAAGGTTGTTTTGGATGAGGGATTTGGTATCCAGAAGATGTTAGCTTTGATTTATCCACAGGCAGTTTGATTCAGTGAATAATTCACTAGCCATGCTGTACGATGGCATTAAAAAATCAGCAACTCTTTGTACTATTATTCTGGCAAACTTCTTACAGATAACTTTCAGTGCTTGAGGAGACCATGTGAATACTTGTTCTTTCTCCAAACGCGAAGATATATAAATTCATATTTTTCCAAGTGCATTTATTAGAAATGTATTTTAATTTGTACTGAAGCACATACTTTAAAATGAAAGTTGCTACCTGCTAAGTATTAATATTTATTTACACAACGTGTTTAAAATTATTTTTAATGAATATATTTCTTTACAACTAGTGATATACACATCTGTTTATGTTTGATGAAGACCTGATATCTTTTCATGTCATCTTCAAATTGCTCATAACATTAATTCTAAAAAGTAGAAATTCATGTAAATACATTTTGATTTACATTGTCATGATCTGAACCCACACCTAGAAACATTGTTTTTATTGTAGGCCCTTATCCATCAAAATTAACTCAAGCTTAGCAACTTTTCTTACAGGGATCTTTTGATTCCTGGGAATCTGCAGAACAAAAGTAGGATTCAAGCCCCAAATTTCCTTTTTCCTCCCTTATCAAACTCTGAGGTTGCAGTCCTTGGAACTATGCATACCTCAATAAGATGAAGAATGTAAAATCAAAGAAATATCCAGGTGATGGAAACAATGTTTTGATGTGGTTTGGGGTTTTTGGGGGGATTTTTTTTTTTTATACAAAGCATAAATAAACAGCTTTGAGGAAATGAAAACTGTTAAATTACAGAAAAATTTCATGTTTTCTGCTGTGCTTTTGGTCAGAACAGACAATATGTGACTGAGGCTACTGCAGTGGGACAGGCTTAGTACGACTTAAGGCAAACTAAGAAATACCTTGTTATCTATTAGACAAGAAGATTAGTGGTTATCTGATCAGAAATGTCTACATCAGCAGCTACTGAAATAACCTTTGGAAAATTTAGCTTTAGGTGATGCAGTAGGAGCTGTTGGATGCTGCAACTGCATTACTTCAAAAATCTTACCTAGCTATGAACACTGCATGGCTGTAACTCTGGTCCTTGATGACTTGAACTTTTTGCTTGGTAGTGCTCTCAAGAATAAAAGTGGGCAACCAAGAAGTCCCTGTTACTGAAATATTTACTTAAACCTTCCCTGTTCCCTGAGGTTTAACTGCAATCATAGAATCATAAAATGGTTTGGGTTGGAAGGGACCTTAAAGATCCTCTAGTTCCAACCCTCCTGCCATCTGCTCCTTTTGGAGATGTTCTAAATGTTGACTTTTATTTTGAGTGTCTCTGTGTCTAGGCTGGTGAATCATAGGGAGCATGGCATGCTTCGCACAGCTGCCTGTCTGCAATCTCTGTAAATCTGGAATCCCAGTTAAGAGAGTGGGACCATGTGAGGCAACTGTGGGGTAGGTTCAATGACATTTTACTCAGTTATAGACTACTAGCCATAGTGCAAGTCAACTGCACATGGAAATCTGTCTCTCTTTTACAGACAGTCCTGGAGGTGGAAGGGCTTGGGAAAGGTCTTGTAGGATCTTCGCAGCTAATCGACCACATAGAAGACAGCAGAGTCCTGGGGTAGACCTTGGATGATCCATGGATTTAAAGTACCAAAGGTTTTTCATAAAAGAACAAATCACATTGTTTTCAACAAATAATAAAGAAATGTAAGAAAAACTGTGAGTCCTGCTATGAAAGTTTTACCCCTACTGGTGACCAAATGAATGTTGGCGACCTGGCCTTTTTGTGATTCTAAATATATTGCATTTCTGTTTTGCTTGCCTGTTCCTTTAGGCAAGAAATGAAGAGTAAGTCCTCACAGGGAACTTTGCAGAAACCATCTGAGGACTTCTGAAGGTTTTGTTCATTACCCAATTTGCTTATTTGATGCACTGCTCTCTACAGGTCTAGCACAAACCTATTGGACAGTATCAGTCAGTGGAGTGTATGAACTACATGTCACTGCAAGTTATGTCAGATATGACACAACATGACACTAAAAGATATGATAGAAAGCGATGAGCAGAAAAGGACATTTCAAAAACTTCTGTCAAAGTAAAGTTTTTTGTATTATTATTTTTAAAACTAACCTTGAAAAGAATCATTTTCAGAAAATAAAATTTAAAAAGACAAGGATTTCTCCCCCCAGAGTAACATCTTGGGAGTAACTCCCCTTAGTTTTTAACATCTAATCAGATGTAAATCAGCAGTGGAAAAACAACTATTTCCCATTGTGGAATACATTCCATCCACAAATAGAATTTCTATAACTATACATGTCCAGCTGTGTTGTCTTCTAGAGAAAACTGACTTCCCTTCAGTCTGATGTGTGGGATTTTTTTACAAATCTGGGGAGATTATGCTAGATATATATCATATGCTCCCTCTAGCTGAGATTGTTTTATACATATACATGTATGCTTTTTCTTAAGTTCCCTTCTTCAAATTGATGGCTCCCTAGTGGGCTTTTTAACACTTATGTGGTGTTTATCATCTTTAGAAGATCTTTTAAATATGTGTGATTGTACTCAGCTTCATGAGGTGAGAGTGAACTGAATGGACAACAGATCTGTCAATGGTGTTTAAAGTTAGTTTTACAGGTCTCAATTTTTGATTATGCAGTGAAACTTCCTGCATGTTAACATCTGATATAAATCCCATGACGCGGATGATATAAATGCTGTATGTGGAGTCAATGCCTCTGAGACAGGTAATGCTATTTGCTGTACAGTTGTTGCTCATAATGCCAAAGATTGAAAAGTGATTCATGGTGCTATAAGCATGTTAAACAGTATCTGTTATTATGAAAATTACCTTTCTACAGTTCCTATAAATGATTACATTCTTGAAATAGGAGTTAGAGTTATAACCTTTCAGGTCTAGACCTTTCTCTGTAGAGGTTTATAACACTACAGCAGTATGTGGGGTATATCCAATGTGAGCATTCTGCCTCATCCCAAGATGTGGAAAATCTGAAGTGAAGGAAAAAAAAAAAAAAAAAGGGAGGGGAGGGGGACTCTGCAGAAGCTGTATAAGGAAAACAAGGATCTGTCATGGGGAATATGTGGTTTGTGGAAGAATAAAAGGTGCTATGTTACCAGAATATACTTTCCCCCTTTTGCTTCCTCAAGGAATTTTTTGACCTCCATACAATACCAATCCACCAATTTTACAACTTTGTTTAGTCCTTTGGCAAGTAGGATCCATTTCCTATCCATTTTGTCTCTATTTCAGATACATCTGTTACTTCAGGAAAGGAAATTATTATAGGAAGTTTTAATTGTCTTAGTAAAACATGTACGGCTTAAGTTGTTTAATATTTTTTGGAAGTCTGAGGCTTTTTTCTGAATTTACTTAAACATTTATGTTGGTCTTTGCTACCAATAACTGACGAAAGATAAGTCAGAGATCAATGCAGTGTGCAAAACTGTTCTTGCTTCCTTCATAATCAAGCATAGTAAGTTAGCAATGAGTAATAGAAAAAAGGCTGCTTTCCTGTTATCAAATTATTCATATTCCATTCAGGAATAGAAATGCTATATTTGACTTCAGTGAGTTTTGGATCACATTAAAAAAAAATAAAAATCTTCAGTTCCCGTAACTTTTACAGGGAGGCAGGGACTGTGTTTTCAAACACCATAAGTTTTAGTATGAAGGGAGAACATTTCTTCAAAGCTTAGAGTTTTCAGTGTCCTAAAACCAGTAATGACCTCTGGTGTTTTAGTATATAGTATATATGCTGTGGGTATATTTTCCTTAGCATATAGTACATATGCTGTGGGTATATTTTCCTCTTAGAAGGGAGATCAAGAATCCCCACATAACTTGATTGACATCTGTAGTGAAATTGGCATTGCTCATTCTAGTTCTGGGGTTAAAAAACATGAGTTTTGGGAAGCAAATGTGTATTTTGTGCTTTGGGTTTAAATATCCTCAAAGGAATTCTCACTATTTGAATCTGAAATAATTTGTCAAATTAGCACATGACTGACATTGCATGAAACACATTCTGACATTCTGCAATGTGGAGTACAACCGAGTCATTGAATTGAATTACTCCTGCTAGGTGAGGCATGAAACGGCTTGAACAATATTGCGTGAGTGTGAAGTTGCTAACCCAATGGTAGAACATAAAGGAATTGTTTCAACTTTTTTTTTTTTTTAATGAAAGAAAGTGGATTTAATTGGCATATTCCTCTTGCTATAACAGTATACAGAGTTTACAAAGTATTGCTTTCACATGTACGTTTAAAAGATCCACAAACATATGAAAAATATGAAAACTGTTTTTAGTCTACTGTTTACTTTTTGAGAGTAAAAATACAATGCTGGTTTAGCTTACACAGAAAAATAAATTAGATGACTTTCGCATTAGTGTTTGCGCTAACAGATCTGGTGCTTGCACTAACAGATTCCATACTCAAAACAACTGTATGGTTTGACCTGACTGTCACAGAAAATATATACAATGTTTTTCTTTTTCTCTTTTTTTGGGTGAAGAATACATGTGACCAGTGTCCTTCTGTGCCTTTTTTATCTGGTCATCTACTGAGATTAAAAAGGATTCTTTATTTCTGAAGAGAGAGAGTGATATTGGTAACAATGACTGCTGTAATGAGAATCATCACTTAGTAATCAAGTCACTTTCCATATACACTATAAGGTGATATGATGAAACATTATACTTAAACAATTTTTGGCCAAAGGTAATGAAACATGTTAAAGTATCCAGGCTCAGCATGAAACAAAGAAAAAAAGATTTGGCAACAAACATTAATGCTTCTCACAGTGGCCAGAATGAAATTCTGGCTCTTTTGGCATTGGGGAGATAGGTTGTTCCACCTCAAGGAGATGCATGAAAGTTTTGTTAATTCTCTCTGGTCTAATCTTAGATACTATGCTTTGAATGACTAATAAATGCCATCTTTTTTTGCAAAGATATTTCTCAGCCACCTGGCAGATTGGCTAAATTTATGGCAAATTCAAACCAAAAAAACCTCACAATAAAAGTTATGATACTGAATCCAGTAGTGACTCTGACAGTCTCCTGGAAATAATGGAACTGGGTCTCTCTTCCTTGCATAAAGGGATTATCTCCAGACTAGAACACACTGTAGGTACCAAAATAGGTAGTTAGGTTTACATCTTCCACTTACTTCGGTTTATGATCCATCTGTCAGATGACAAAAAACATCACTGTAGCTCTGTGAAGTGGTTTAGGAACATTTGGGCCCATTGTACTGAACATTGAAAGCTGCTACTCTTGACTAAACATGGTTTTCTGTCAAAGTGAATGATGCCTATAAGTACATGAAGCAACTAGACCAGGTCTATAAGGATGGGTTCCAGTCAAAGGAGAGTGCCAGTTTAGCTAGCTTTTACTGGCTTAAATTAAAGAAGACTGATAAATTAAATACACAAATCAGAACTCACATCCATAATGTATTAAAAATTAAAGCTAGATTAAGCTGAGACATAGGACTCTGCAGCAACCACCATTCCATATACCTTAGTGTGGAAGTACAAAATTAGCTACATTTTGGGGGATTTGTCTCCTGATTTTCAAAAATTCTTAGCAGGCCCTTTCAAAGTTCAAACTCCAGATGACCCAGTACACATTTCAAGTTCAAACAAGGCAGTCTAACTGTCAAAAAAGCTCATGACTTTAGGTATTAGCCTTCCTAAAAATCTGGCCTCAAGTATGTGTACTGTACATGTTTAAATCTGTCCTTTGGTGATATTGAACAATGAACTGTCTTGAAACTACATGCTGTTGAAATTGAGAGCGATTGTTTGTCTACAGGTAACCAGCATATGTATGCTCTGGAGGCAAGCATCTGGTAATGTTTGCAAAATCAGTAATTTGTTATAAATTTTATACAAAATGCTCCCTTTGAGTGAATGCATTAGCTTCTAGACTGTAATGAGCAAAATTTGAAGAGACAGGTTGAAAACATTTTGTTCACACTGATGAATAGTTACCAGCATAAGCAGCTGCATTAGAAATCAAAATAGATGTCTAAATGCATAAAATATCTTGTGATGCCTCTGTGCACATTATTAGCTTGTAACTATCCTGAAATTGTTCTATAATTCTCATTTTCAAAGAGACTCTGTGAGACTGGATGTCATCTTTTCCATTTTTAAATCAACTTTTTGTGTACGTTTGTTTGACAAGTACTAGATTACATCATTGCTGAATAAATGTTTAATTTAGGTGTCCTCCTTAGTGTTGTAGTCTTTTCGGTCCATTTGGTCCTGAATGTTTCATGTATGTACTCCAGATCCTCACACAGGTCCCTAGTGAATGTAAAAACAGAAACACATTGAAACTGGATGTTCTTTAAAGAACTAAACATGCAGCTAACACAGAAAAAAAAATCCATATTTGACTGAATTGTGAAAGGCACAATGCTAAAACTTTAATGTGTTTATCATGCATCTTCCAAAATAAATTGTCCTACTTTAATGCTGGTTTCTTAAAATATACATTAGGAGGTTTTGTGATTAGATGGACACTGTCAGCTAGGGATCTATGGAGTTTCCTACTCATTTTTTGTGGGTTCTATTGCATTTTGTTATTTATTGGAGAGATTTTTCACTACAGTCACTACATGAAAACCCCAACCAGATTAATTCCCTTGTAATACTACTTCAGGCTGCTATGAGGTTGCATACATAGGGCAAGAATATAATCTGAGTTGCATTACCACCCTGAAGAGTTTGCAAGTACTAGTCATAGAGCGCATCCAAGCAAGTGGATGGCACCACTCTTCCCTCAAATAGGCAGCTGGTGAGTGGTCAGCCAAATAGCTGGGCAAAACTTTGATTTTCTTTACTAGGCAGTTACTGAGCCAACATAAGAACTGATCATTCATTACTGCTAAAAGCCATCTGAAAATGACTGTTCCCTTTTAAAGACAGCAGGAAGAGTGTTCCTCACTGACTTAGAAAACTTTGTAGGGCTACACCTGTGCGGGTGCAGCTTATTCAGACTATGAACTAACAGCAAAATTAGACCCACAAGGATGCCAAAACCATAACATAAAAAGTCCTGCAGGTTTTACCCAAGACACATAGACTTGCAGCTATTGTTCTTTGCCACAGGTTTACTGCAGACACAGTAGGTTGAACCTTGCTTCTCAGTAGTTTCTTGACATCAGTGACAACTGGACAACAGAAGCTGCTGCTGTGATAACCAAATAATGAAAAAACTCAATAATTTTGCTACCAGCTCTTTCAGGTATGGGGATTTGAGGTACTTACCCCACACTGTTCCATTTCAGGCCTTTAATTGTAAGCCCCAAACCATACGGTACAGTTCTTCACAAAATTAAAGGTACAGATAGATAAGCTTTTAGTTTGTCATACTTGGGAGTAATGGTACAAATCTCTGATGCTAGTGTGATTTCTATTGATTATATGTACTTTAAGGGGTGAAACTGGGCAGATGTTCTATACAGTAGGAAAGAATTTGAGTAAATTAATAGTTTACTATTATTATGCAGGTAGGATTCATCAGACAAACCCCTTAATATTTTAAAATATTACTTTGTTGGTTTTCTCATCCTTACATTTTTTCCCCTTAGACAGTTTATTTAACATAAAAGTGCCTTTCCAGTCATTATTCTTTGACAGTCTCTCTCAGAGGGAAAATTACTTGCAGTACAAAATACATGAGCTGAGGTTGAGAAAATAGGTGGATTTGATCCCACTGGTTCTTCCTCTTTAGCCAGAACTTACTCCAAGGAGGAATAAGCAGCTCTTATTTCTTATTTTGCCAATGGTGCTTTCTAAGTCTTCAAGAACACCAACTATTTGTGCAAGCTGTGAAAATTATGAAGAATAAAAAAGAGGTGCTGTGTCCCTCCCTTCTCCCAGGTGGAAAGTAGAATAAGGCAAGGGCCTGCTAGGAAAGAGGGGAGTTACGGAGTAGGTGGGCATGCTATTTGTAGAATGACTGATGTTATTGTTGAACATACACTCAGGGAAAAAGATGTGGATAATGAATAAGCTACCCAGTGGGAACTGAGCATACAGACTATACTGAATATGTATGGTACTTGAGGGTAATGAGGAGAGGGCTGAGATCTAATGGGACTGGAGGGAAATGAGAGAATTCAGTTCGGTTTGACTGGTGGAGAAGTTAATGTGAAAAAATGCTGGTAAAATTACACAGAACAGTTTTATAACTTGTTACCCACATTTCCTGCGTAATCACCCTATTGATCAACATAGGATAGCATCAACACTGAAAAATCATAGAATCATAGAATCATTATGATTGGAAGAGACCTCAAAGATCATCAAGTCCAACCACCTACCTAACACCAACATGCCCACTAAAGCCACTAAACCATGTCTTGAAGTGCCACATTTGAACGTTTTTTGAACACCTACAGGGATGGTGAGTCCACCACCTCCCTGGGGAGCCCATTCCAATGCTTACAGACTCTTACAGTGAAGAAATTCTTCCCAATATCCAACCTGAACCTCCCCTGGTGCAACTTGAGACTGTTTCCTCTTGTCCTATCGCTAGCTACCGGGGAGAAGAGACCAACTCCCATCTCACTACAACCTCCTTTCAGGTAGTTGTAGAGAGCGATCAGGTCTCCCCTCAGCCTCCTTTTATCCAGGCTGAACAACCCCAGCTTCCTCAACTGCTCCTCATAAGACTTGTTCTCCAGGCCCTTCACCAGCTTTGTCGAGCAGCGCAATGTCCTTCTTGTAGTGAGGGGCCCAAAACTGCACACAGTATTCGAGGTGCAGCCTTACCAGCGCTGAGTACAAAGGGACGATCAAATATATCTCTCTCTGTTTTTTTTTTCCTTTTTTCATATAGTTCAGAGGATAAAAAATCCTCAGAATGTAAATTAAAACACTGATCATCTTTTGGCACAGCCACATTCTATAGCGCAGCAAAGCAGCAAAAGCTGCCTGTGCTACAGGGTATCTTGAGGCTTGAAGAACTGATCATTCCCCTTTGTCATTTTCCCCCCGACAACATAGAGTATACTATTCAATAGTGCCTAGAGGATTGCATACCTAACTCCCACCAATTTCACTTTACTATTTTAAAACTCAAACTCAGTTATGAAATCCAATTTCAGTATTATTTCAGTGCAAATGTAGACATTATAATATTGGTAACACCAAACTAATTTGTTAAGTATGATCCGCCAAAAAATGTATAAAAGACATCATGAAGATGGAGATAATCTAGTCCATACTTCAAAGATGAGTCAGTGGCCTGGGCAACTTTATCTCCACTACACATTATAGTATGAGGGAAAGCAGATCAACAGGAAAAGCTTCACTGTCCACATTAGAGACCATAATGGGCTGGCATATTGCTTCTTTCAAACACTCCGTCTCGTCTGCTGCATCTTTGCCTTCCCAGGAAATACTGATAGTGTTTCTGCTGGCTGGCTTTGTCTGGGGCTCTGTATGCTATGGTTTGACGTGCTGCAGCAAGATCACTTGCTCTTCTTTTCTTCCCTCTTCCCCATCTTGTGGCCTGGCTGATTATTCTTATCTGTGCACCACTGTTTCCTTGTACCAGTGCTGCCGTTTGTGCAGTTGCGCAGGAGCCAGCCCAGGCAGTCGGCTGTGAAGAACCATGCTCCAGCAAGAGGACACTGGGGGAGTTGTAACAGGGAGGGAACAAGCATGACAAGCATCATGATGCAGACTGGGAGATGGAGAGGGCTTGCTCAAGCTGATGATGCTGCTGACATCCATTTCATGCTCTCTGGTTATCACTGGCAGCGCTCCCAAAGGCAAAGTCTTTGAGAAGAAAAGACTGGACAAAACCATCTTCTGAAAAGACAAGAGACATCTCTGCAGTATAAGACAAAGTAAATGCTCCCTTTTGGTAATTTACAGATCAGGGCTAGCCAAATCACGTTTTTCATTCTGTCTGTGATAATGTCCTTTTTCTCTGCCAATCTTTTATTTTTTTTTTCCTCTGCTGAATTTACATTTGATTTTGACGATTATAGGTGTGCCAAGTTACTGCCTGCTCTCTCAAGGGAGTTAAGCTGTTTAATTAGCTGTCTAATTCCAGAATTATATAAATAGGGAAACATAGTTACTGTATGCATGGAGAGGATATGAAGACCATGAGGTTATGACCCAGCTGTAGGAATCTTGGTCTAAATCTAAGAGAATTATCCCTTAAAAGAGTTAATAGGAAAGTATTTTGGTTTTCAGGCAAGGAAAGCTTTATTACATCCTTATGTGATGTTGAACACACAGGCAAAGGAGTTAATTGTTTCTGAGATTTCATTGCAGTGAAGTCTAGTCAAGAAATTGGAAAAAAAAAACCTGGATGAAATTGTTGCTGTTATATTCTGGAGTTATTTTCAGAAAGGAAAACAAGAGGACACAGGGGACCACAAACCTGTAAATTGCATTGTCATACTGAGCAAGCTGAGTGATTAATACACTGGTAGCTGTCAGTCTGTAAGTGATTAAAAGAGGATATGTTGATCAGTTCTAGGCACTGTGGATTTATGAAAAATAAATACAATACATAAATGTTCCTCTCCTAACCAGATCTGTCTCTAAGAATGGAACAAGCATATCTTCTTAAACAAGTGAACATTTTGGGACAGAATAGGTTGTAAGTTCAAACTTGTGTCCATTTTAACAAGTAGGATCTATGCTTGAAGGTGATAAAATGGTTATATTTTATCTCAAATCACTTAGGTTTCCTATCAACATGTTGAATTACTTGAAAAGTTCATGAATGTCACAGGCCCAGAAGGCAGTTATTTGTTGACAGGAAACCAAAAGGGGACAAATCATTTTTCCTTCATTTAAATTTCAATCAAGGTAAATTTTCACTGCTTACTGGAGCAAATTCCCACCGTTTACTATGTTTTTTTTCCTAGGGTCACATTGTTAATTATGTTAGTATCTACTGATATATTATAAAACACCGAAGACATTAAACCACAGTTTTGAGGCCCTTCTTCGTGTAACAAAATAGCTACTCTTTGAGTCTTTTGCCCTTGTTATACTCTGTAAGACAACGTGGACTATTTTTCTCTTTCCATGTTCCTCATTTATGAGAATAATTTTCTCTTCTCCCTGCTACTGCCTGTGGGATAGCTAAAGGAATTCTTCTCCTAATCTGCTTCTCATTGTACAGTCTGTAAAATCTGCTGGCTTATGTATAACATGGAACATGGGAAACTTTTGCCACAAACAGCTTTTTACTCAGACTGCTCTTGGTGCCAGCCATTCTCAGATTGATTTACTATTCCCAGTTCTTGTTACTTACTTATGACATTTATCTCTTTCTGCAAGTAGTTTGGAAATATGTTACATCTGAATTTCATGACTGAACTGGAGTAGCCTAGTGGCATTGTTCTTACTGCGGTTTATTATTATTACTTATTATTGGTATTGTTAGCACAATATAAAGAAAGAAGCATTTTTAATCAAAAGAAACATAACTACATGACTGGACACATTAAAAAATCAGTGTTGAGGATGATTTAGAATTTTATTTTCCTGTTTAATTGCAGTCATAAAATCAACCAGTGCAGGCTGGATTTATCACATATCATTGCTAATTTATTTTTGGTGAGAACTGGATCACTGAAGCTTAAAATTTATTTTTGCCAGTAAATTCAGTCACTAACATTTTAATGGAAAGTGAAGAGGAAGGGTCTGTAAACATGAACAAATCCAACAGTTTTGAAATTTTAATACATATGCATAGAAAATGTTTATTTTTACTTTTCCAGGAGTACCTATTTCACAGTTCTGCCAAACTACGTGGCAGAATGAAGAGGCATGGTTTGTTATAAAGTAACTGGCAGTGCAGATACTGAAAACAGCACTGGAAACAGAATTATGAGCAATGATTTTCTGAGAGCCATTCTTAATATAAACTTTATCAGCGTAAGCACTTCAGAAGACTTCGGCAGGGATTCACAATGCAGAGGGCGAGCTTGTAGGGATCTCTTCTAGTCTAAAATGCTCTGCAAATCTTGAGAAAGAGCTCAGTCTTCAGTGCAAGTCCCACTCTAATGGTGAACATCCTGTTAGACCAAAACCAGTTCACTGGTAAGTGTTTGTCATCATTTAAATGGAAAACTGAGGTTTTTTTAGATGTTTTAGCACAAGCAGTAGAGGTTGCCAGGCTCACATAAACATTTACCTTTATTTAGTGATAAGCCCATAGCTGAGAAACTTATGGGTATTTATACTTGGCTGTGGCAGTCCTGTAATTATTTAATAAGGCACACTGAAGATAAGGTTATCATGATATAAGTGCCTGTAATCCCTCTGGGGTGTAATTGCCTCATGATAACCTCATCCCTTGAAGTTGCCTCTATTGCTAATATGAAAGATGTTTGGTTTTAGTGGGAACATATATTTTGTGATGGAATAGCATTAAACTGCCAGATCAAAATGTTAAACAGCAGTTGGAATGAGCAGAAGGATTCAGATGGATTAACTCAGCCCTCATAGACGGTTCACTAGATGAACTGGAATGATCCAAAGCCATTTTATAATGAGTCAGGTTTTAAGTTTGGAAGTATCTGACAAGAAATAGCTGTTTGCCCAGAAATGGTGTAGGTTTCTCAGACTGTATCAGTCGAGCTTGAGATTCATGAGAATGAGAAAAAATGTTTCAAAAGACATAGATTTTGTCATGGTAACATCTGTGTCTTTTCTTTGAAATTCATCATTTTGAGTAGTAGATCGCCCATCCGGTAACACAGCGTTTTGTGTTATATTGTAAATCATGAGATAAGCATTAATAAAATGCACATGCTTCACAAATAGGTCTTGGAGGGCATCTGTTATATTTGTTACTACAAGGGATTTTCAAAGCACCAAAGTACATTAACTGACTTGAAATGTACCTCCTGAAAGCTAGATGAGTCTGTCGTGGAGCCTCCAAAATATATAAATAGCACTTTCCTCAAAAATTAGAGAAGTATATGAGCAGGAGCACTCCTCAGACAGGCAGAGAAATAATGTTCCTGAAGGTGGCAAGTCCAGACCAGGGACTCTACCTTCCTCTTGCTTCAGGCATCAGTTGACATAAACTTGCAACTCTGAGCAGTTGCTCACAGACGAGTGGATGACAGGCATGCACGTTTTGTGTCCTGGTTTACTTTAATAGGAAGTCCCGTGGCCTGCTTCTACAAGGTGCTATGTACAGTCTCGTAATGAAGTCAATGTGAGGTCCAGCAGACAGACTCTGCAGCTCCAGAGGCTGGAGGGGATGCATGGGGAAACCTTTCCCATCACATGAAGGGTGTTACAAACAGGAGGTCAGCATGGCAGGCTTCATGTTTAGGTTTCCACACTTTTTTATAGGCTCTAGCTAGCTGTGTGCCTGAAGATGGAAAATATTTGGAAGTAAACCAAAAATTTCAAAACTAACCTTATATTTCCTTAGGATTTTTGGCATCAGTGGCTCTTTTGGCTGTGTCTGAGTGGAATAAGCTGTGTCTTTGAGTTTAGTACATTATACAGTAACATATTACACCTCTCTGTTTTTTGTGCCTGGGAATTTCACCTCATCCATCTTTCACAATATTCAGCAGAGACTTTTAAAAATCTCTGAGCCAGCTTTACACAATTAATTGGAGACAGGGCTAAATCCTAGATCCTGGTTTCAAACCTAAATCCTTGTTCAGCTTGAATCTGATGCTATGGTGGGGCTAAATGAAACATAGAATCGAAACACTCAACATTTAAGAAAATTTTAATTTAATTCTTATTTGCTTGGCTGAGACTGTATATTCCAAGTGTAAATTCAGGCTATTCACTGAAACAAACCCCCAAACCAAATTTTAAACACAATAGTAGTAAAATTAGTGGGAAAAGATGGCATACTTTAAAAGATTTAAAAGTGTATCTCAGTTAAAGCTGTATCTCATTTAAAGGCTTGTCTCATCTATTATTTTGGTTTAGTCATTAGTCAAAAACTATTCAAATATCTCATATGTGTATCTGAATTCCTCTGTGTTCCCTCTTTCCGGTTGTTGAGCACCGTAGACTACAGTCTGTTTACTTGCTACTCCCCTAGAAGAACTAGACAGCTTCTATTTGCATAGAAATGTATGGCTTAGGAAAATATAGGGGGGATAATTGTTTTCTTATTCTATAGTTGCAATTAATATTTATATTTTTTACATATTTATATTGCTGATATATTTATATTACTTATAAATTTATATTACAGTATTTAAAAATTAATGAGTTTTAAAAAATATTTTCTCCATTGTTTTCGTATTTCCATTTTAGTTATACGCTTCTAAGTAAAAACGTTAACACCCCATGTTAGTTCATAGCTTTCATTTTTCCATCTTAGTGTAGGACACACTCAAATTTTTAGACAGGGTTCAGAAGGGCATGAGCTCTTTAATTAATCACTAATTAACTGTTTCTCAGAGTGGGACAGTGACATTCGGGTAGTTTCCTTGGAGTACTAGTGTTGTTTTGGAGCCCTCTCCTGGAAACTGTACTTGTGAATTATATCTTGGGAAACAATTCATGAGCTGTTTTTTCATTTGCAACTTGCTTTAAGAGAAGGAATTGGAAAATTTACAGCTGCGTGAATGGTGGAATAAAGGATATTTTCCCTCAAGTTTGCTTCTTTTCTTGTATCTTTCTGGTTAAAACTAGGAACCCGTTCATAAAGTCGTCATTGCAAATGATGTTGACTAGATAGCTCTTTTTTGATGCTTGGCCCACTTCTTTTGAGTTTTCTGATCTGCCCACAGAGACTCTAGGAATGTCATTTCTGGTAGATGCTTTAGCTTGAACGATTTAATCTCTAACGCTGATATTTTGAGTTCCAATACACTCAAGAAAATAGCTCACTTTATAACTTTTTTCATTTAGTATTCCTAGTATTTACTTTACTGTGTTTCATCGTACTTGATCGTTTCTGTAACTGGTCAGCCAATGTATTACTATTTTACCCTAGGCTTAAGATTCATTCTGTATACACAAGATTTATTACTGGTATCAGTTTACTCAGTGTTTAACTGCCTATTCCCTGCTTGCATATTTTCCCACACATGAAAACAATAGTGATTTTGAAAGACAGATATAGTGAAACTTCTTTTTAAAAAAACCCCAACATTGTGTGTTACCTTTCAGTGATAGCTAAAGAATTAGTGGTTTATCTTTCTAAACTAAACCAGGAAAACCAGCAAAATTCACTGAACATTTAGATATCAAATTAACAGAATGAGAAGATTTATGAGTTCATGTAGAGAGGATATGATTAATCCTGTCATCTTGTTCTGTGTCATTGCCATGCACAGAGTAGTCATTGTGCTGTCTGCACCTCTCAAGTCTTAACGCCTGTTCATACTATGTCATTGCATCTCTTTCCAGTCTTATGGAAAGCAGGGGAGGGTTAATTATTTTGTCCATTTTCCTACTTTCTTCTGGTCAAAATTGAGCAGAAACATAGCTCTCATCAGGAAAATATGAACTGATTAGCGTTCCATCTGTGGCACTACTTGACTGCCAATGGATTTTTTAATTATATTAAAATGATGTACTTTGTACTTTGATATGAGAAGTGAAATAGGAAGCTAATTTCTAATAATTACTTTAAAATGTGCTTTGGAGGAAATATGGAGATATTAGCATTACCAGTAATACAATCTGAATGAGCTAAATGGGAGGTGTAATGAGAAGTTCAGGGCAAGAGGGAGCAGGCGGAAAGGTTGAAAATGTCTTTGTGTGCTGGTTGAGGTATCATTTCCCAAATGACAGTTCGGCCTGCCCCTGCTGTATCTGAATACCAAATGAATGCCTCAGCAGTGAGTCTGTGGCAATATTGATTTACTCATGGCCATTGCCCCTACTGGTACATAGCCATATCCCTGACATGGGCTTAAAGAAAATGTCCACAGCATAATTACATTAACATCTAAAGTCATATTTGTGTTTCCTTGTTTGTTCTAGCTTCAGGAGTGTTCTTTGCTCCTAGCTTTACTATTTGAACTCCACTGCAGCATACAGTACATAGCCCACATTATATTGTTCTAAACAGCCACAGTCACTGCAAAAATTCAGCTTACTTAGCATTTTTGACAAAATATGCCACAGCAAGAAAAAGGAAGAGATGTTTGCTGCTCTATGGGATTAAGTCCTCCAGTCTCAGGACAAATGCTGTACATCTCAGAGCCACAGGAGATTGCCTTGGCTGCTCCTGCAGCCAGGTCCTTTCCAGGATTTAACTTTTTTGAATTTTACTTTTTATTTGAATGTACCTTTGTGAAAAAATAGAAAACCTGTGTATTTCTTTTCCTTCCTGTTCCCTTGCTATAATCTTAACTCTAAACAACGTACTGCAATTAGTCAGAATCACTTTAGCTGTTTTAAGAACACTAATCAAAGTACAGTTGTATGGCTGATTTGGAGAACTGAAGAGAGACTTAAGTATAAATATAAAATAACACAATGTATTAAAATTAGGATCAGACATTTGGGCAAGAAATATGTCTGATTGATTGTATGTAACAAAACTAAGTTGCTAAGGAATTGTCAGCTATGAGATTTGTGCTGTTTGCCTATTTGTGTGTGTGTGTGTGTGTGTGTATGGTTGTGTAAGATTAAGTTCATGAAAGTATCCTGTGTTACATGAACTCGAATAGTTTATCAGACACAAGAGAATCTGTGAGGGACAAAACTGCTGTGAACACTCAAACCTGGTGGGGCAATGATAAGCCATCCATAAGATGTAAAGTCACAGGAAACTTGGCTTTGCTAGTTTTGCTGCTCACAGAAATCCTTGTAATTGTTATAAATTGTTGAAGTTCATGATCTTACTTACTGTTTAATTTGACAACTAATTCTGAATTTTCAGTTTTCTGAAAGCTGGATTTCACTGATTCCACTGAAAACCAGATTTAAGACAAAAACTAGCTCTGAAATGGAGTTTAAGAAATAGCTGGATTAAAAAAATATCTCTATTAAAATATTTTTAGTGTTTTTACCTCTAGTAACATTTCAATTCTTATTACTTTGAATAAACAAAATGCATCTCCAAGAACCTACTTTATTTTGATTTATATATCATCTTCATTAAAATCACAAACCCAGATTTTCTGGCAAAGTCTATACCAACTTTCAGAATTATTGACATCTTTAATCCAGGTTTGTTTTTGTCAGCTTAATGCTTAAAATCCCTGACTTTTTCAGAGGACTTTTTGTAATTTTGATGGTCTCTACAGTTTCTGGCATGAAGAATAAAGACTTTGGAACTGAAATAATTAATTGACACAAAACTAAGATACAAATAGTATCTCTCTTCAAATGTCAAAAGAAAACTTCAACACACCATAGCTGTCCCAAATTTTCTGATTATTTTCTAAAACTGGATAGTGAGCATAGTAGAACATAGACGGATTTTGTAGTGTTATTAGCCTTTCAATCCCTATAGTCCTGACTGGCCCATAGCCAATCTGAAGCACCAATTAGCCAAGCACAGCATTCCACTCATGCTTAAAATTCATAAAACTTACAGTACATATGTTGAAACTCAACAAAAATAGTGTGGCTTACTTTTATTACACCCTGACCTCTTGTTTTCTACCTTCTCTTGCTGTCACTTAGTGCTTTTATGGATAAGTGACTTAATGATACTTTATCTGCAAACAGTTCTCTTGTGTCTTATTTTATTTTTACTAATATAAACCTTTCCGTAACTGTGGCTTTTTGTTTTAGTGAACGCAATCCTACAGAACTATCTGATTATATGACCTCATAATGCTGAAAAATTTTAGGGAGGAAGATTGACTGTAAAGAGACCGTGAAGGTTCTGTTTTATTGTATGAACATGGTGAACCCCACATTAGTGCAATTCCCTATTTTATTACTCACACTAGTATCTATGTAGTCACTGACATCAGCATTAAATGTGATCTGGGTACTTCCATAGGGATTGCATTTCCTTAAGTAAGGTTAAAATCTGAAGAATCAGCAAGAGTCCTTAAAAATATAATTACATTTTGCAAAACGGTGGAAGTTATGACATTGTGCATTTTCAACAGAAGAGTCAAAAATATATGTTGCAAGATAACAATTGGGAATGCTGTTTCTTCCTCAGTTTACTGTTTTCCTCTAAGGATGTGTCTCAGACCACTATCAGGCACTCCAGAAAGGCACGGTTATCCTGAGGGGCCCGTGGCTTATCTGCCAGCTCCTTGCAGATATTCTGGATACCCTAGAGGGTAAAAATGGCATGAGATGCCTGCATTTAGGCAACTGAATCTGACCCTTGATGAAACCCATTAACATGATTTGATCTTGGGTCAACATTCCCCAAACAAAATTATCTGAGCAAATGCCAGAAAAGTGGCAACATGAAGCAAGAAGCCAAAAATGGAAAAAAGAAACTCTCACACTGTCAACTCACAGTAGTCAATGAATGGAAAGGCAGAATTATGTGTGAAGAATCTTTTGTAGAATGATGGTGAAAGGATGCTATTAAACTATGCTTTTCAGATGTTGGCCTCAACATTCGAGAGTGTTGAGATTTTCAATCTATGCAGAAATTCTCTATGGAGTTAGCAAATTGATATCTTCTGAAAGGAAGCATTAGTCAAAGGAACCTTTTCTCATCTATTGCATGTTGCTGATGGAGCAGTTTACTCTAAGAAAAGTCTAGAAAACAGAGATAAAAGATTCTCAGAAAATAGCCTAAGCTGCAAAACTATGGAAACAATATAAGACTTACGTTGTATGTTACAGAAAAAAAAAGTTTTAAATTATATCAAGTCAACAACAATTTCCTTGTTGAAACAAATGCAAACATATTTCAGGCATAATAATCTGAAATTTGATTTGGTTTTTAACCCTTTTTAAAATTAGCTGTAGGTAACCTTATCAATGAAGATATTACTTCAAAATGAAATGACTGTATGACAATTTTCTGACAGATGTCCTTTTTTAGCCTAAGTTATTTGATAATTTTTATGTAGATCTATTACTAATATCAGCTGACTCAAAGTTGCAGTTTTCAGGAAATAAATCATCTATTAAAAAAATTGCATTAACTCAGATGCAATTGAGTTAACATTTCTGTTTGAAACCATAAAAAGGGAGTACTATTTCAGAAGGTAGAAGCCAGTAGCCATTTTTCAGCCAATCATACAACATAAACATTTTTTCCAACTCATTAACATGTCTTGGGAAACCAGATGAATATTTGTAAATAATTATTTCAACAGAAATTAATGAGTTCACTGTTGCATATCTTTGTATACATTGCCTCACCAAATTAATTACATTTATTAATAATGTTTTTCTCTAGGGAGAGACATACCAACCACTGACGTGATTTAGACTATGTTTAGGCATAGATGTTTCACAATTTTTAAAGTATCGTTCCGTATTTTAAAATCTTTGCTAATAAGGGTAACTACGGCTGTGACAGTCTTTTGAGACTTTTTGAAATATCAAAACTGACAAAATATTCTATATTCTAAGTTTATAATCTTACTGTTGGCATCTGAAAATACAGGCAAGATTCTTGGAAAAGGAGTATCAGAGAGAAAGATTTCTAGTTACTGATGGGATACTCATCTTTTGTCACAGGTTACTGTGTAAGAAGTGTGCTACTAGGGTAAAGCAAATAGATTTCTAACTGATTAAATAGTCCTGTATCTATAGTAAAATTGGTAAGAAAGCCAGAGTAGGTACTTCAGAAGTCTCCCACTTTTCATTACTAGATGAAATGAGATCTTTTTATATGTGTGCATAGCTACAAATGTACCTACAATGTGTGTGTGTGTGTGATAGCCTGAGTACATATGTGTGAATGGGGAATGCTAACTGTAAAGCGCATATATGAACTGAACACCGGAAAAGAATTTTAATATCAAAGAATTGCCATAAGAAGTATTAGCCTAAGAAAGGGCTGTTCTAGAGAATGAAGACATAAAACACGTTCACAAGAGTGTAATTGTAACTCTAATGCACTATAAACCACCATTTCTCAATTCCTGTTCTGAGGAGTTGGGAGAAGAGCTTGATTCCTGAAATACAAGGTTGCTAAAAGAGCAGAAACCCACTGCTGTGTCTAATGACTTAAAAACATCAAAGTTTTCAGGAAGGAATCAACAGCATATTTTATATTAGTAGTGTCATTAATAAATAGTGAAAATAAACTGTGAATAATTTAATTATTAATGCCATATGTCCATCTTTCTTATTCTACCCCTGTACCCTGGGTGAACTATTAAAAAGAGACAAAATAATGGGCACTGCTTCTCCTCATCCGCAAAGTGACCATCTCTAAACATCATTTCATAAACAGGAAAACTAAATTATAAAGAGGGCAAGTGATTGTTTTTCAGAAATGGTGAGTGGCCGCATCCCGGATGAAGTTGCCGGGATCCCTGGACACTTACCTTTCAGAAGCTGTAAGTTACCAGCGGCTACTGAAGAAGTCAGTGCCCAGATCAAGAATAGAAAATACTTTTTCTGCATTCTAGGTCTATGTTTCAACCGCAAGTCCCTTCCTTGTGCTTATCTGCCAAACCACTACTGTAGTGATTTCTGCTTATAATGTCTTAAATTACAGAGCAAGCCAGAATTGGATCATTTCAGTTTTGCTAAATGGTTTTTATATAGATTGTGAGATTAGCCAGACAATTCATGTCTTCTTTAGAAGGAATCTGCTTTTTACAGAGTTCCTGTGGATGCTACATTTAAGGTTGATAATTGACCCAAAGGACACTTACTTTGAACGAAAATACATGTAAGATCAATCATGCTTTATTGTGGCTATTTCACTTGTTTATATAGTAAGGGGATTATTTCAACTTGAAAATTAGCCTAAAATATATGTCTTTCAACAAATTCAGACATTCTGGCTAAGGAAATAAGGCTGTCATGGCTAAAACAATAGCTTGCAATAAAGATAGTTAAGATTCAAATAGAGACAAATGAGCTTAAAATATGGAAAGTGGTGGCAGATTTATTACAGTTTTAGTAACATTACAGAAAAAAATATTGTCAGTTTTGTATGCAATCCACTGCACATCTCTCAATGAATGTGCCACCCACGTACTCTTGAGAATATTCACGACACTGCTGCTAGACTGTATAAAGTCACTGTCACTAAACTACACCGGGGAACAAAGAAGGCTGACATTCTCACGCGTGGCACTGCAAATCACATCATATTTGAGATAGACTTCAGTTGATGCAATTGTTTATACTTTGAGTCCAACACAGTATTTAATTCTTTTCTTGCCTGATAGGATGCCTACAGGTATTATGCCTTGGGTAGATTTTTAAAAAGGTCTATCCAGTCTTAAACGAGATCAAATGAGCAACACAGAATATCCAAAGCAGCCCAAGAAGCAGTAGATAAGGACAGCAAGGGGTAACCTTTTCTTTTGATATTAGAGTGACAATACAGCCTAATATCATGACATTATAAGACTCTGACATTATGATGCATTTTAATATGCATTCTAACAATGCAGAGTCTAATAAGACTCTTAGGATCATTTTAACTAGAGTTTCTTCTAGGCAGACCTCAGTCCTTGTGCCGAGTAGGTCTTTGCTGGGGTGGGCAGAGCTGCATGGAAAGTGAGGGCTCATACAGCACAGAGGGCGGAGGGGCAGGGGAGATGGTGTGACTGAAGCCCCTCTGCCAGTGGGCACTCTGCAAATCCTCACCAATATAAAAAAGTCCTTTTTACAGACATTAACATTTCACTGAGCTGTTGCTGTCAGCCAAAAATTAAACCTTATTTTTTGCTTTCTTTGTTTGTTTTGTTCACTTTTAATAAAGGTTCAACAACAGTGTCAAATACAGGCTTGGGATTTAGTTACAGCTTGAAAAAAACCGATGTTTTGAATAGGTTTTCAGGTAGCATTTAGGTCCAGTGTGACTCACTGTAGCTCTATTTAAATGCGAACACTACTGAGGAAATGTATGTCTAACTTGAAATTTGGCTTTGAGTTTTCAATTTGCCTTTGCCTACAGTTCAAGACACTGGTAATAATTAAAACAACCCCTCCCCCAAAAAACCCCAATCCCTGGTCTGGAATGCAGCTACCTGAGATGCAGTGAATTATCTTTCACCATGTCACAGCTTTGGGCACTTAAAGTTGTCTTGCAGGATCTTGTAATCTGCACCTGAAATTTAACTCTAGAATTACCAGTAGGGTAACTGAGGGATATCTCTCATCTTTGAATCTCACAAAGGGTTTATCAAAATACAACGTATGTGTATTTAGGTAAGCCTATGGTAAACTTACAGTTTGTAGGCATCCTTCTGAAAATGAAACAAATGCTTTGAATGAAGCATTAGTACTAATGTCTCGTTATGCTCAGTGTGTTCTTAAAAATAATTGTGTATCACTAAACTTTCATGCAAAGGCAATAGAAGTAATGAAAGTTAATATATAACAAAACGGAACTACTGGAAAGAATGTGCATCCCCAGGCTCTGGATCTATGAGAGAAACAGAACTTTTTGAGGAGCCAGAGACAAAGAGAGGAAGTAGGGAAAAAAGGTGATTCATGCTGTCTTGTCTAGAATGCAGAATAAGCCTGTAGCTTAGTTTCTGTGTATAAGAAATCTCTCCAGAAAGCATTTTGTTACATATTACCAACCAAAGTACCCCAGTCAGTTGCAAAAAAATTGGATTGCTAGAGACAGAAGATTTTAAATCAGTATTCCATTATTCTTCAGAACATCAACTGAGACACAGTACAATATGGCTTTAATTTGTAGAGAATTTCAGAGATGATTACCTTATTGTTTTCAAAAATGATTTTTTATTTGCATATCCAAAAAAGGGGCAATTTATTATCTCATAAATAATAGGAAAAAGTTGCTAATATAATTTATTCTTGAGAAATATCAATCCAGGAAATATCTAATGGCAAAACAGCCAGTCTTCAGCTATGTAAGCTGTTTGTTGAAGTCTTGGGACGTCCAGCAAAAAGCAAAGAAGAAAGGCTTTATTATATATCTACATTTAAAGACTATTTGAAAAACACCAATGTTTCAGTAGGAAACTTAGGACAGGGACAGGATTCATCCCACTTAACTCTTAAGCACTTAACTGAGGCAGCTGAAGTTGCTTCCAGTTATTCAAGGCTCCTTGAAAGAGATAGGCATCTCCAGAGGGCAATTCATTTGACTTAGAATCTCTCTCTACAGTTCCACCGTTATTACAGTGTTTTTAGACATTAGATGATACTTATGACTGTTTACATAAATTATCCAAATTGTTCTCTGTAGAGTTGGGTACCAAGTTCTCCTCCTTGTGAACTGGTCCAAAGAACAACCTGGGAAAAACAGAATGAGGATTGATGACTTTTCAGAGTTTTCAGAGGAAATGAGCTATGACTTTTTTTAAAAAAAAAACTAATATTAATAAGTCTGAAAATTTTAAAGGGAAATATAGGAACTTTTAGTCTGGAAGGAGTTTAAAGGGGATCTGTTAACAGTAAAACATAAGAAAAACCGAAGAGATGAACAAACATCTGCTGTGTAGAAAACAGAAGTTGCTCTTACTGGCATAAACAAGTGAATAAATCTGTGGTCTTCCTGTCATGTCATTTTCTTTCTTGTTATAGTGAGGAAACCCCCTAGACTAAGAAATCTAAGTCTCTCATGTATGACAAGACTGCAATATTTTGCTTTCCCTTTCCCACTTCGTCAATATTCAAATCTAAACCATAGGTCAAAAAACACAGGAAGTCTGATGAAGATGAGTTGTATTCACATTTTATTAATCAATGGTAGAAAAAAAAGTCAGACTTTCTGTAAAGTGAGTAGTTTTTTTGGACATTCTGTCCTTCCTGTTCAATTTACTTGCCCGTATATTTTTGACAATATTCTGGAAATAATTAAGAGGCCTCAGAGGCTTTTGGATGCCAGGTTAAAATCCCTGGGACACCATCTTCCCAGTAAGCAGTGTAAGTAAATTACAGGGCTCAGAACGTGGCTTATGTTTAAAGATTCCCATAAAACAGCCTGTGGTTTCTTGCTTCAGAAACGGTCAGGTTTTTTTGTATGTTATTTAATTTCACCTTCCAAACCATAGGAAGAGAACTGGAATCATGACAAAATGACTGTTTGGTTGTTTTGGTTGTGTTTGGTTTTTTTATTAGAGCAGATCTTGCTATTCAATTAATTGGTAGTGTGCAGACAGAATTGCCTCTTTCTGTATTAATGCTCTGATAGTGCCAACACATACAAATCCCAGCCATAGTGTTTAGGTCAGGGTAATAAGTCAGTCACGCATCAAAGTAGGTTAATATTAGCTCCATCAAAAAAAATCTTAAAAACAAAATAACAGTTAATATATCTTAGCTGAGGTAACAAAACTACAGAGTTTTGCTGGGGATCCGTGGAGAGTGGGCAACTGATGTCACTTGTTATTTACATTACAAAGTGCTAGTGAACAGGAGACATGGATGCCTTGTGACAATAAAGAGTCATTGCTGATGATATAAACATCATTATTTGCAGAGTGTACTGTTGAACTGGTCACCTAAGACAAGTGAAGATCTATTTTCCCTGTATAAGCAACATATCAAAAGATATGTGGCACAAGCTTTTCAGAAGCAAGTATCCCTAAAGTGTAAGTTCAGCTTTTTTACACTAATAGCTCAGGTAGTCCTACCTGTGTAAGGATAGATACTGAACATGAGCTATTCACTGCTGTGTAGAGAGAAGGGAAAAAAGAAAACCAAGCAAAACCCCATGGGACTCCAACCAGTTCTTGTGCTGTTATTATAGTTCTCTGTGAGGGTCTGCAGTTTGCTAAGGCTAATCAGATATTAGCGGGGCATCCGCAGTTCACAGAGAACTCCTAGAAGCTGAATAGAGCTTATTTCCTCATGCTTGTTCCTAATCTAACATTTGTGGCTTGGAGTGTTTGCACATGATTTCAATGCGGTATTTGAGCATGATTTCGTAAGAAAATGAGTCTTGGGACACCATCATGTGTGTGTTTGAAATTGTTGACAGATTTAAACAAAATTTGACAGACAAAAGTTTCAGATGTATTAGGTTTCTTCAAGTTTCATAAAAACTAGGTTAGATGGAGGAGGGAGACTCTTTCGGCATGATTTACTTGCCTGAGCATGGGCTATACTAATATTTGCGCTATCCTAGAGTTTCCTACCTAGCCTCCAGCTACCATAACAGAAGAGCCCTCCCTGACTCTATCAGATACAAGGATATCTCAGAAAGCGCTGGAAGCCTGTGTTAGGCATACTCTAAATCTCCAACACAACTTTTCCAACTGATGCAAAACCAGCACATAACTCAGATATTATTAAACACTAGAGAATCTACACAGAGCAGAGTCCTTAGAAGTGCTCCAACTACTCAGAAAACCTCTAGTTAGAATTTGTAGCTACCTAGAAGAAAAGTCCATAGGAAATCCTGCTTCGTGCTTCATGTAGAACTTTGCCAAGGAGATTAATAAATTTAAAGATATTCTCTGGTTTACAAAAGAGGATTATCAAATATCACGAAATTTCCAAGTTCACAAATATATGTTTCTTTCTGGAATGGGTAATTCCCATAAAAAAGTTTATTTTATTTTCAATTTATTGCTATAAAGATATTTTTTGCTTCTCAGTTTCACTATTTGAGAAAAGTATCTAACAAAATTTCTTCTATGCAAGTTCTTCTTGTTTGTGTTTTGTGATTTACAGGCAGCATGCTACTTTTGTGTTTTTGTCTGAGTTGAGACCGTCTTGTTTAAGGACTTCTCCAGTTTCTCCAATTCTATTATGTTGCTGTTACTGCAACAGTTCTGCGGAGACACTCCAGCATCAATTTGTGCCACAGCACAGAGATTTGATAGTTTTCACTCTGATGCCAGACAAAACCTTTGGCATCGTTACCACCTTCAAGAAAATGCAACTAAACTTTGCTGAAATGCAAGCCCCTGAGGAATCTCAGGTCACACTTAGTAAATGGAGTGTGCTTCAACCTTGATGATTAAAGTTTCCTCAGTGGAGTATTTACACTTTGTATTCTGTATTGTGACTGAACCTAGATGACAATAAGACTAGACGTTTTCTTTCTTCTAAGAAATTTAATGTGCTTTGCACCAGAAATGAAGAGTTTGGTTGGGACTTTCATTGTAATGATTTTTCTTGCTTTCTGGAAGCTGCTTTGGTTCTGGGTACAAGAAAGGAGACATTTTCCTTGCATGTTTCAACATTCCTGC
>NW_009622952.1:29466-41985 GCF_000690535.1 Cariama cristata
AGCGAAAAGAGGAAAGACTAGGATGTCTCACCTGGAATACAACAAAAGCACAGACAAAGATGGGAAGCTAAAACAGACTGATGAAAATGTGACAGATTTAAGACTAAAAGACACTCTACTCACTCTTTATTCCTTTGAAGTTCCTCAGATATGCAGATCACATTGGCATCCACACTGACACACCACTGGGTTTCAAGAGAGGGGTGCTTGCAATTAGCATTGCTTTTTTTTGCTCATAGCAACAAAAGAGACAGACAGAGCAGAGGGTCAGTGTGTCATGCTGCAAACCAGATGAAGTTGGTAGAATTAATTTTAGGCTTACCAGTCTTAACAGTGTCCCTTCAATATTTATAAGGCTGCTACAAGTTAGGACAAGTTAAAGAAAGATAGATAGAGTGGAAATTTGTCCATCAAGCTGAGCTGGAAAAAGTCTTTTTATGTAATCCATATCTTTAGGGAGAGGAACATGATCTTAGTGCGATCATATCCTGGAATTCTTGCAGAGTGATAATGTTGTGACAGGAAGCAAGAATTATTAACAGGACCTGTGAAAGCTGGTATGTTTCCAGCTCTCTATACTTTAATCTTCTGTCTATTAACTGCTGCAAATGTTACCTTGGCATATATTACAACCACATATTAATTTCTCATTTTCTCTCTAGTAACACTCTCAGAGGGATATACTACAATATTGCTATTTTACCTGACTATGGCATATGACAAGGTAGATCATACCCTTCACTTGCCTAAAATTCCTAAAATGATGAGGGAAAGAACATCAATAATTCATTGCTAAAGTATCCACGAAGAGGAAGCAGATTGGCTTGTTACACTGGATTACTTCCAGTTTAGTACAGAACAACAACAAAAAAGTACCTTAAGGATTCATATTTGGTCCTTTTTTCTTCTGTTTTGCACACAATGTCTCCTCTGTTGCTGGCAAAAGATACATCATTACTGGAAAAAAAATCACATGCTCTACAACTTGATCTTAATGAAGCACAGATTTGTGCTCAAGCAGTGAATTGTACAGTTAAACACAAACCAATATGACTTTCTTGGATCACCTAATGAACTAGATTCTTTCCTCAGTTATATATTTACAGATCAAGATAAAGCCCAAACTGAATTAAATTATCTGTACCTTAGTAATTTTTAAAAATAAAGTAATTGGATTGTTTTTTTCTCTAAATCCTTACATTGAATGAAACTTCCAGATAATATTGGTAACAAATCAGTATTTCACTCAGCTGATTTTTGAATGATCTTTTCCTTGTAACACATCAAAATGAGGTGTTTCTTGGATACTTTCTAAGTGTATTGTGCTTATGAAAAGAAAGTTAGGTGACAGTTGTACACTCACCAAAGGAAAAGGTGCTAGATGTGCTAAGAACATTCACATGCTTATTTTGAAGGTCTATCAATATCCATAATGGAACTGACAGGATTCAGATAATGCTGTCTAATCGTGTACTGTAATGAAATGGTTTGAGTGAGGATTTGTCTCATACTGGCATTCAGTGATGATTTTAGCCAGAGACTATTCAGACTTGACAGTGAAGAAGGATTCAAAATTGGTATCTAGAGACTAGAGATGATGATCATGAATTTTCTGAAGAGCTGTGAAAAGCACTTTTATGTGTACATGTCTGTGTATGTGCTTGTGTGCATACACATATATACACATACACTGTCTTGCTAGCCATATAGTATATCAATTATGTGGACACGATAATGTAAAATGTCTTATCTTTTAATATAGCAAGATATTATCGATGTGGCATTTTTATGATCTATAATGTGGCTGATAGAGCCATCTATTATTAAATCCCCTGATTCTGTGGGTCTCTTGAGTCACATAAGTAATACTTTAAATATGTTATTATGAATACTGTCAAAGCTAAGTTATGAATATATTAGAGCTGGAGACAGTAGAATATTCCATATCCTGCATTGCACAGCTGTGACAGTTAGGGTATTCTAATCCTATTGAGGACTTTTGGTTGTAAAAGCTGCCTATGTTGGCTGTGTTTTTTATTGGGTCTGGTTCAGGATGATATTTCAAATGAACAGATGAGGGCATAGCAGGGAAAAATGAAGACATGAAAGAAATCAGTAGAACTATATGACTCTAGAAAGATAATGAGAGGTGTAAGATTTATAAACAAAATTAAATAGCATGATTCAATATCAGTACTGCTGTCTTTTTTCCCTTGGAATGCCAGCATTAGCAGGGACACGTATCTTTAATTCTAAAAGTTCCATTTTTAGACACATTTTCAGTCAGAAATTCACAGAGGGCGTACCTTAGGAAAGCCTTCCACTTGGGTTCATCAACTTTATTTAAATTTAAATTGAGCAACTGTTTAAATGTAAAGAACATTTTAAGCAATTTTCCCAGAAATTAACTTCTGTGCTGTAAGGCGACTTGTCCATTTTTGTTTTCATTTAACACAACTTCTGGAGGCAGAGTCCATACTGTTTTGCTATAGACATTCATTGCCTCAAACAGACAGGGGTAGAGTCATTAGACACTACACAAACAATAGTAATAATGATGATGATATTAACGCTAAACTTACAAAAATGTGTTTCAGGATCTTGGTGCAGAAAACAACCAGATTCACAAATACAAACCAAAATCCTCTTGTTTCCATTGTTTGTAATGTTAAACTTCTACTACCCTAAAATTAATAAATTAATAATTAATAAATTAATAAGTAACATATCAGTCAAAAGGAGAGAACAAAGTAATTAATTCCACCAAGGTAAATTATTACATTTTGCTTTCAATAGCCTGGAGGAAGCCTTTTAACCACAAGCCATTTCTTCTTTTTCCTATCACATTTGAACATTTTATAATTTTATAATGAGCCTTTATGTCTGTGCAGCCAGCATACTAATATGGTCACTATTGTTTTTTCCAAGTGAGTAATTAAAGACACAGATGTGTTTTACAGACCAGTGATGTCTCACTTGACTGATGTGACTTATATTGGGTTTGGGCTGAGCAGGCAAAGGCTGCTGACATGTTGGAGGAACCCTCCTCCCTCGACTCCCATTAGTTACCATTCAGAGAATGGCAACATGCCTTGGGGAAGGTAGCAGGCATGTACCATGGTTAGGAGAACAACAGCTGTTTACCCGTAATTTGTTGTACTGGTTCTGGCAGGCTTTTCAGGACTGAAAATGAAAATTTGCTTTTGCAGTCTGTGCGTAAGTAGGAATAGTGGGAGGATCCAGGGTGGCACTCAGCACAGAAGGGCCACTTGAAGTCTCCATTTGGAATAGAGATGAGCTTGGGTTTCAAACTTCAAAGCCGAGTTTGAATCTGAATTTTCCCCAGTGCTGAGTGCTCAGAACAATCACTGTCTTGTGGATTAGAACATTCAATAAAAAGAAAATGAAAAGCTGTGTTTTGTTTGTTGTTCAAATTACTATTTTTCCATTTTCTTCCTGTCTTCCTTTCTTTTGTTAATGGTTTTCTTTTCCATCCTACTCCTCCTCCTGCCCTGCAGGGTAGCTTTAGGGAGCATTACACAAGTAAGACTTTTCAATGAGATACAGGTGAATATAGCAAATTGAAAACTTTACCAGAAGTTTTGAATTTAGTCCAGGATATGGAATTTTTTTTGGTGGCTAAAAAGATTAAGAAGAGAAAGTGCAGAGTTAACTGAACTCAAGATAATGGAGAGTTCCCAGGATTCGTGCTAATATTTTTCTAAGACCAGAAGCCCACAAGAAAGTGATCACAGGGAAAGATTAGAATATTTCTGCAGATTTTCACTCTTTTTCTAATCACGAAAAGATTGGAGTGATGTACTGAAATATCTTACTTTTGCCACCAAGCCATAATTGAACTATAAAAATTCTCACAGATCATCTTGTTATTTCAGTGTTGTGCTTTTAATATTCTAATTACTTCGTTAAACCAAGGAGATACCTCCTGGCTCCCTTCCAAGTTATTAATATTGCACTGGGAAAGACCAAAATTGAGACATGGAAACAAAAGCTCAAATGAAGAGAGGCAAGTCACCACTTGGGAGTCATTGAGGGTGTTATTTCAGAGAAAACTGTATCTAATCAAAACCTGTTTCCTGAGTGTTTAAGCAAAAAATATCCAAATCAGTATGTTTTCAAAATTAACGTATTTTTCCTTTGGAGTCACTATGATGACACAAATAAGTAATTATATATTTTCGAAAAGTATATTTTATTATACTGAAAACTGTGGAAAACAAAAATCAATTTATCTAAGGAAATAAAAGTATTAAAGTAACACTTGAAGTTCTCAAGTTTTCCTTAAAGTGACAAAGGGTTTGCTAACTGAGCATTTTTTATTTTTACCTCTCCCCATCTTTTTCAGTTAGTGTGTTGCCACACCTTTCACGATATTATGGTTAAGGAGAGCTGTTATCATCCTTTAGGTAACAGGCTGTGTGTCAGTGATGACATCTTTTCTAATGAAGATGTCTAGGTGTTAATTAAATATGTATATTTTAAATTTATACCTCATGGACAAGCACGATAGTTTCAGGGTCTACTGGGTACTAAACAAAATATACTGAATTTACTGTCATATACTGTTGCTGATTCGGGCCCAAGTGGTGATTCACCTAAATAAATAACAGTTTGTCCATTTACTTCAGTATGCAAAGGATCTTCCTGCTGTTAAAAACTATCTTTGATTGCCATGTTTTTTTCCCCAAGAGCACTGAAAAATTCTGTATTTCTATTTAAATACAGATTTACATTGTTTTAGGTTAAATCAGAGGGTTCTGCAGCACAAGTATGCATTTGCAGGTTCTTTTTACTATACTGTGAGTATGAATTTTTTATTTTAGAAAAAGCATAATTAAGACAATCAATATCAGCAAGTTTATTGTTCCACTTTACAATCAACAGGCTATTGAACACTGTTGGTAAACACTGGCATGTGAATCCTGTGCAAGGTTTGCTGGATCTACAGTGTTTAACAGCTTTACAGCCTCAGATCTGTCTAGCTTTCAGGAAAAAAACCAACAAACTTAACACTTATGAATTTCACAAATCGTTAATATCTGAGTTTAAGTTTGTGGTGTGTTGACCTTGGCTGGCTGCCACATGCCCACCTGGCTGCTCTCAGTCCCCCTTTTCAACAGGACAGGGGAAGAAAATAAGATGGAAAAGCTTGTGAGTCAGGATAAAGACAGTGAGATCACTTACCAGTTACTGTCATGGGCAAAACAGACTTGCCTTGGGGAAAATCAATTTAATTTATTGCCAATTAAAATAGAGGTGGATGATGAGAAACAAAGACAAAACTTTAACCACCTTCCCTCATCCCTCACTTTTTTCCCAGGCTCAACTTCACTCTTTTATTCCCATCTCCACTACTTCTCCCCTGCCCTGAGCAGTGCAGGGGGACAGGGTATGGAGGTCCATAACAGTTCCACTCTGCTGTTGCTTCCTCCTCACACCTCTCCCCTGCTCCAGAATGAGTTCTCCATGGTCTGCAGTCCTTCAGGAAAAAATCTGCTCTAGCATGGGTCCTCCATGCATCACAGTTCCTGTCAAGAGAACCTGCTCCTGTGTGGGCTCTACACCAGCTGCAGCCTTCTGCAGGGAATATCCATCTGCTCTGGTCTGCGGTCCTCCATGGACTGCAGAGTGCATATCTGCTGCAGCACGGTCCTTTCCAGAGGCTGCAGAGGAATACTTACTCTGGCACCTGGAGCACCTCCTCTCCTTCCTCCTTCCCTGACCTTAGTGCTTGCTCCCTTTGTAATTCTCACACCTTCTTTTTCCTCACATTGCTATGCAGTGTTTCACTCTTTCTTAAATATGTTTTCCCAGAGGCATCACCCACTTGGCTGATGGGCTTGACTGTGTCCTGTGGTGGGTCCATTGCAGTCAGCTGGAAGCAGCTGTGTCCAGCACAGGGCAGCCCCTGGTCTCTTCTCACAAAGGTCACCCCAGCAACCCCCCTGCTGCCAGCACCTTGCCATGTAAATCCAATGCAAAGTTCTCCAAGGAATATGAGAATCCTAAAACGAACCGCACTGTTAACTCAGTAGGTTACATCATTTTATGTAGCCGGTGTAAGTCCGATGTCCCAGAAATTGTTTTCACATTAGCCAAGCTGTGAAATCAGAGACCTTCAACATTCGTGGTCTATGTTAAGAATATTCGAGTTAAATTACTATATTAGCTATTACACAGTGCTAACAATTTGCTCTCCAGCTCTAAATAGGGTACTAATTCTGTCCTGTAATGACTTTGTGCTCTGCTAGCTTTTACTTCAGAAATGGCTCTTTCTTATGACAGATACCAGGCAAGGTGGGAATTTCATGTCATAAGCCAGACCAGAAGGCACATAATCTGTCTTCTAAAGCATAGATCTATAGCACTGGTCTCAGAGACTTTTAAACTATTGACAAGCCTAAGACTTACACTTGAGCAGTCCTGAGAGCAGTGATGAATATGCTTACAAATTTAGTAATTACTGTATAGCTGTTCAAGTATTCGTGCTGGATAGTAAAGGTCTGAGGCAGCTTTTCTGTGAACTCCAGATAATTTCCAATGTATCTTTGTGCTTATAAACAACAAATCTTTGTGAAAAGTTTTAAAAATTTTCTTAATTGATAACAGATTTTTTGTGGGTTCTTTGGTGTGTTTTTTCTTGGTTTTTTTTGTGGGTTTTTTTTGTTTGTTTGGTTTTTTGTTTGTTTGTTTTTTGTTTTTGTCTTTGTTTTTTGAGGCTGGTTATATTTACCCTTTGTACTTATGCAAAATGGAATGCTGTAAGAATAACAAAGAAATCCAGAAAGGGTAAGTAAAGATTTTCCATTTCTGCATAGCATTACCAGAGATATTTACTTCGATGAATGTCCCTCTAGCCATAAGGATGTACATTTTCCTTTTTTTCTCCCTCTTCAGCAGAGATTCTGACTTCAATATTGAGTTCAAGTAATGCAAAAAAATCTCCTTATCTGCATGTAAATGTTGGCAAAAAGTGCTCAATAAAATTAATAGCTTCTATATCTCAGACATGATTTACCTTTTATGTAACAATTCTGAGTGATTACAGCATTTTCAAAATTGTTTAGACTGTAAAATCATCTGTTATTCTTAGACTCCAAAATCTACTTGTCCTTCAGGTAACATTTTGGGTAAGGATTTCCAAAAATGCATCTATTCTGTGAAACATAAAATAAACCAAAATTGAACTAGGCAATAACTTACAGTACCACTTCTTCAACTGCTTGTGTTCACATTTTGTATTTTTGTTTAAAATTCTTTTGAAAAGTTATTGGGTTTATGTTAGGGTCTCAGACCATATATAGTAAAAAGAACTCCTGATCCTTGCTCTTATCTCCTTAGTACCATAGCACAAATAATAAATAGTGTCACTAAAGCATTATATTGATGAATATTTCATAAAATCTCATCTTGGATAGAGAAATGATATTTTTGTTTTCACATGTAATTTCCTTGTAGCTGGGAAACAATCCCATCACATGACACTATTTTTGATAGATGATGAGCTTGATAGAGTTTGATAGAGTTGATGAACTTTGGCAGTAAAAAAATGCAAGAATCAAAAAGAGAACTTGCATCAACAAGCTTATCAGACATAGGCTAGCAATATGTCTAGTTTAGAAAGAACCACAAAACATCTATTTTATTTAGCATCTTACAAAAGTGGCCATGAAGTATGCCCCAATGTCATAGAACAAATTTAAACCTGCAGTAAAAGACTAAAGTCACAACTCTAATGTATCATAGGAAGATAGAACAGATGACAGTTATCATTAATGTCCTAGATCCTCACAAAGGCGAAGAATTTGCTAACAAATCTCTCAGATTAACTGAGGAAGTAGACTATGCTTTACACTCAAATGAGATTAATACCATCTTCCAATATTTCCTAACTCTAACACCAGTGTCCCGGTTTCTAAATCAAACCTCTTGACTTAGATTTGCTATCCGAAGACTCACACTGTACACTTAATTTCTTACCTCCTTTCACCTTTTTCAGAAACATATCAAACTCCATCTTGAAATCATTCAGATTTCCTTTATCTAACTGGAATGCTTCTGGAATATCACTCTTCATATGGTTAGAATGTCTTCCAATTTGCTGTCAAAATATACTTATGACTAACTTATAACTTTTTTGATCTTGTGCTGGTGTTATTTTGTAATCTAGGTGGTTCAACTGTATCTTGATGTTTATCCTCCAAAAGTGTTTGAAATGCCATCGTACTCCCTTCTCAAGGCCTTTGCTTTGAGAAGTAAAGCCATGGAAACCTGTAAATCTCTTCACAAAATAGAGAAAATACATGACTTTTCACTTTGTACTATTAAATTTAATTCTATTTTGTACTATTCAACACTGTCACTTAATTCCTCCTACATAACGATCCTGTAATCTTCTGTATTAGTGGAAACTCCCAACTAGTGTAGTCCACAAATTACAAAAACTCTCACCTATTTCCCTCTCTGGGTACCTTCTCTGTTAGCATTCATATTAATTCTGACATTCTACTTGAAATAAGAACCTCCTAAGGGGCACTATCTAATTTCTGTACCTAAATTTAAATAGATTAACTCCACAGCATTAAGCCATCTAACAAATCTTACCAGAGAATATGATACTATTTGATACAATATAGCCTTCATAAAATCATGCTGAAAATGTGTCATATTCTTTTTACCATAGTATTCTAAATTATTCTTTCCTTCAAAATTCATTGTATGACTTAAAATAGTATTGAAGTCAAGCTAGGAGACTAATAGGTGCTTGGAACACTGTTTTGGTTTTTTTTTTGTTTTTTTTTTGTTTTTTTTTGTTTTTTTTCTATTTGTGAATAGAGGTATTGCTCTTCTCCAGTCATACGATATTTACAGATTAGTTAAAAATCATTTAACTCTGGCACTTTGATCCTGGCCAACACCCACCCAGCCTCACCATGCATCTTTCCTGGGGGACTGGAAGAAAACAGAAAGTAGGGGAGAAGATTTGTGGATTGAGATAAAGACAGTTTAATAGGGAAATAAATATCAGAATATTTGTGTTATCAACATTATTTTGGCCACAAGTGGAAAGCACAGCACTGTACAGGTTGCTATGAAGGAAGCTAACTCAATTCCAGCCACACAAGTTTCACAGAGTAAATTCTCCAGCAAGCACAGCCCTAAGAACAGGGACATTTGTGTCAACAATCTTAGAAGCCAAGAGCTTGAACTAATTGTATATTCTGCAGTTAACTACAAACTGATGGTGGATTATATAAATGTATTTGTTCATTATTCTTAACAAAAATGTTCTTTGCCTGATAGGTAATTTGCCTTTGAGTAGCTGGAATTCAAATTCGAAGCTTATGGTCAGAAGCAAAAATTGTAAGCTTGGTCACATATTCACTGAGAAGGGGACCTAATCATTATAAAGAGAAATACAAGTGCAAGTTCACTAGAAAATGCAACATAGCAAGTGATAAGCAGCACCTGGAACTATCAGAATATTTCAAATGTGTTCCTATCTTCCTTTACTCCAGCAGAAATATATTACAATTGTATTTGTGCATCACATTTAAACTTATTTGGATGCATTCTCGATTAAGGTGAAGAGAAAGTAATTGTTTGTATCCAATTTGTATATTTTGTATTTTCCATTTTATACAAGATATACAAGTGAGTACATTCTACTATGAATACTGTCACAGAAATGTATCAATTCATATATAAATGCATGTATAAATATATGAATAAATACGGCCTCCTTTGTAGAGAAACCATTTGCACAAATGTAGCCTTGTAACAAAGGATGACAACTTGTTTATAGGGAACAGCTCATGAAACAAAATAGATCAAAAGAACTATTACTTTCACCTTTGTCATTCAGAGGAATACTTATTAGTATCTTTTCTACTCTGCATTTCACTGACTCCTGTTAAATCAAACCATGTTTCACAATTAGGTTTTTGCACTACTTTTTAGTAACTCGGCTTCTACTTCTTTCATGTTTTATCTCTGTTCGTGGAAAAAACTGTTAATACTTACCTTCAATTCCCTTAGTTTAAGGCGTAGATAGGTCTAGAATTATTTAAAAATAGGGAAAAAGAAAACTGCATTTGTGTGTTAATTATCTATTGTTCAGAAAGGGACGTTCTCAGGTGAGCAGCCCTGACTACAACTTGCAGGAAGAGCTTTTTAAGATTTGCCTGTCTTTCTTCGTAAATTTTCCTAGTCTGATAGGCTACAGATACAGAATTCTGCATTTAATAGGCTTCACTTTCCTTCAGCTAAAAACTTACTCTTCTTCAACTGTATAGCACCAAGAAAGCTATGAAACGTATTGTAGATTTGTGTTGCATTGAAACACATGCATTTTATTTATTTGCTTTGTAACTTCTATTGCACAGCTTTGGGAATAGTGAGCACCCAATGCATTATTTATCTAATCAAATTTCTGTCTCTAGGTTACTGAGGTTCTAGATTTCTTAAGGTAAATACCCCATCCTGACTCCTTTTATAAGTATTCTTTCTGAACCAAGAATTTCTGAGGCTTGTATTACAAATATTAGATTGGAAGTGAATATGAGAGTGGCAGATCAACAGAGTGTCTATTTGACAATAAAATTTCTGTGTTAGATTATCATGAATTATACATATTTAACTTATTTAATATAGCCTGAAAAGTTATGCAAATCACATCAGTAAATTGCCTACAATTTTAGCTGTTTTGACAGAGAAGGTAAACTGTCTTAGCTGATACCACGAAAAGGTGATTTGCAGGTTACCCACACTAAATCTTCATGATTATTTTTAATTAAAAGATCTGGATTTTCCTTATTAAAAACTATTGTTCATATAAAATGTTTATACAGTTGGAAACCTCATGATCTTAGCAGTTTGTTAACAGAGTATCAGAAAATTAGTGAGGTAAACTACATAAACCTTCTGTTACCTGAAAATCAGAACGGTAGCAGGGATGGGAAATGTGGACTTACCATGTGGACAGTTGCAGTGTGTCAACTCAGGCCAGCAGCTAAGCACCACACAGCTACTTGCTTACTTCCCTCAGCCCCAGTGGGACAGGTAAGAGTACAGGAAGAGTAAAAGCATGAGTCAAGATAAAGATAGTTTAATAAGTGAAGGGAAGAGGAAGAAAAAAAAAAAAAAAGCAAAGGTAGCCACTCATCACCTCCCACAAGCAGACTGATGCCCAGTCTCCAAGCAATGACTACTTCCCCTTCCCTTCAGTTTTTATTGCTAAGCGTGACATTATATGGCATGGAATATTTCAGCCAATTTAGGTCCGGTCTCCAGGTTGTGTCCCCTCCCAGATTCTTGTCCATCATCGGCCTACTTGCTGGGGGATCAGAGTGGGGAAAAGGGAAAACCTTGTTGCTGTACAAGTACTGCTCAGCAATAAACAAAACACCAATGTTTTATTAACACTGTTTTAGTCACATATCCAAAACAAGCATCCTATGAGTTGCTATGAAAAAAAATAAATTCCATCCCAGCCAGACCCAGTACAACATCCTTACAACCTAACTTATCTGTCTAGTCACTTTCCACAGACAGAGTAATAAAAACCTTGTAAACATGATATACCTCCGTAGATCTCTATCTCAGGTTGAACAGAAAAATCTCTCCCATGAAAAATTAGGTCATCCATAGATATTCTTCATAGAAATTCTTTACCATGAGTGTGGTGAGGCACTGAAACAGGTTACCCGGAGAAGTTGTGGATGCCTCATCCCTGGAAGTGTTCAAGGCCAGGTGGGATGGGACTTTCAGCAACCTGGCCTGGTGGAAGTTGTCTCTGCCCATGGCATGGGGGTTGGAACTAGATGATCTTTGACAACCTTCCAACGCAAACAATTCTATGATTCTATGGTTCTATGATCTACCTTTCACAGACCAGGTGGACAACAAGCTGATCATAAGCCAGCAATGCACCCTCATGGCAAAAAAGGCCAACAGTATCCTGGGCTGCATGAGGAAGAAAGTTGTCAGCAGGTTGAGGGAGATGATCCTGCCACTCTACTCAGCATTGCTGGAAAATATCGTGCCCATTTCTGGGTTCCCCAGTACAAGAAAGATTTGAATTTACTGGAGTCTGGTGCAGGGCCACAAAGACAGTTAAGGAACTGGAACATCTGTCATAGGAGGAGAGGTTGAGAGAACTGGGGCTATTCAGCCTGGACTCCTCTCAGTAGTGCCCACTGATGGAACAAGAAGCAAGAAGCACAAATTAAAATGCATGAAATTCCATCTGAACACAAAGAAACGGTTTTATTGTGAGGGTTGTCAAACACCAGCACAAGTTGCCCAGAGATGTCGTAGAGTCTCCATCCACGGAAATATTCATAATCCATCTGGACACAGTCCTGGGCAGCTTGCTTCAGCCAACCCTGCTTGAGCAGGGGGATTGGACTAGATGATCTCAAGAGGTATCTACCAATCTGCTTCTCTGATTCTATAAATTCAGATATAAGCAGGAATTACAAGACACGTAAAGTTGAT
>NW_009622952.1:42047-51915 GCF_000690535.1 Cariama cristata
TGTGTATGTTGCGTTTATTCCTGCTGCTCTCTAAAATTAAGCACTCTAAAATCGTATCCGAGGTATATTAGTTTAAGGTGTCAGGAAACTTGCTTTGGATTTGAGACATTCTACATGTAAATGATTTCTCTGTTACAATAATCTGATTCTGTTACTATAATCTGAAGTCTAAGAAAAATGACTTCAAAGGAAAAAGAAAAAAAAAGAAAAAAGAAATAAAGGAAAGGAAAAAAAAGAGATTTACTTTTGTTATCAAGGAGAAAAAGTGACCATAATAAATTGGAAAACATATAGTCAGAAATAAATTCTGCTGCAACTCATTTAATGCTGTGGTGTGCAAAAAAAAGAACTATATGCTGAAATCACCTTTATTCTTGCTTACATAAAACCTAGCTATTTAAAATAGCGCTGAAATAAGCATAACCAATTGCAGTGCCAAGTATTATGGCAGTGAATTTGGCATATAGAGTTATTGCGTGTGATACATAATCTAACAAATTTCCAAACAAACATTCTGGAAACAATTACAAGTAAGCAAGCAACCCTGAGCAAATACCATTGAAGTTTTAAATTGCATTTTGGTTACCCATGACCATTTAAAAAAATGTTCCACAGAATTTTTATGCCTAGAGCAAAAAAAGAGAGTTTTTGCTATCTTGCCAAGTGAGAGTTTAATGTTGTGAATCATTAGGAAGCATACACATTAGTCTCAAAAATAATTGTTTGGTTTATAGTCACTGGAGGCTATAGTCTCAATCAGACCTCAGCTGTGGTGGGTTAGGAGAACATACAATGCAGTATAAATACAGTTTGTTAATATATCACTGACAGAAGCATATGTTACACAATTAACTTCCAAAACAAACACGTGAAATTGTTATCAAAGAATGAAAAATGTTATAGTATTTTAAAAATATATTTCAAGTAACTTTAAAAATAATCTGATAAATTCATAGATGCAGATTTTAAATTTTTACAGCCAAGTGAGTTGAAAAATATTAATAAAGTAATAAATATGTTAACGATAAATAATAATTGTGACAGAACCTAACCTGGTAATTTTTACTAAGGGAACGTTCCTGGGAGGTCTAGAATGACATCTATTCCTATTTATTCAACATGTAGCCCTTCAAATATATGCAGTTATTAGTAAGAAAAGCATAAAACTAATGATTTCTTTGTTATTTTGAGTAGGCATGATTTTTTTTTCTCTTTAGAAAGAGCTTGCCTCTTTTTTAAGCCATTAGGCTCAGGAGACACTTTCATCATAGAAGCTGTGAAATCATGCCAGGAAGAGGACCAAGACCCTCAAAGTTGAATTCCAGGGTATAGGAAAAATCTTGGGTCCCTGCATAAGCTGGACAACTAATAACTAAAGGTCTGTTAAGTTTTATATCTTCAGTAGTACAGTTCTGAAAGGAGCCACTTTACCAAACTAGAGAATATCAATATTAATAATAATATTATTTTTAAATAAATACAGCAGTTCAACAATAAAAAACCCAACACGGTAAAGATCAAAGTGTCAAAGGCATAACTGGTGGAATAATTTTCAAATATAAATCCACTCCCACTCTTACAGTAATCGTTGAGTTCAGAGGGAGTAGGACAAGGCAGTCATTTATGCTATTGCATTTTCTAATACTGAAAATCCCTCTCGGAATTAAGAAAAGACTATCAACATGTCTCCTAGTGTATTTAGTAGTAGGAATGACCTTGGGGTGTAGCTGTAGCTGTCATGCAGAAGGAAGAATTTCTCTCCTCTGTGTGGATATTTTGGCTCTAGTAAAGTATGTGATTGATTTTGGTCTTAACAATAAATTCATAGTTGATTTCCATCAGAGGAACTTTTAAAATCTCTCTGTCAGTTCCTGCTACAGAAGCAGAAAGACTAATATCAACAAAATTACACAATCATCCTTGCCCCCCAAATATTTTAGTTACTTTATGAATGGAATTGATTTTTAATTTACATTAGCTTGAATAGGAAATGTAGTGTTTTCCTTCTGAGATGCACCAACAGATGAATTATTTTGTTCTCTTGACATTACACTTCAGCAAACCTGTCTCATCTATACTAATGTACCAAAGTAATGAACAGAGGAACATAAGAATGGAAGGGAAGGTAGGAATATCGAATCTCGTTCCTTCACAGCTGGAGGCAATCTCATAGTAGCCACATTTAATCTATTGTATTATATTAACAGTCCACAAAGATTCAAACAGTAACCATTTCATGTTACATGCCTTACAGGCAACAGAACATTTCCTAATAATCTATAGCAAAGTCAAGTACATTAAAAGGTATAACCACTAATAGGCACAGCTGTTAAGTCCACAGTTCTATCAGTATTTAATATTCTGTTGTAAGTATAAACTAACTGCTAGCAATTCAGAGTGCAATACACTATAAACAGATGGCACTAATTTGCTTATTGTAAACTTCACCTTTGTATAGGAAAGAGTAGGCATAATCTGTTTTCCCTTAAGTTTAAGAAAGTGTCTTGTGGAGGGAACTAGAAGTCAAATCTGGTATCCATTGCTAACATAACAGATGTGTTTATATCTAAACCACTTTAAAACTATACTTTATTAATAATAAACATGACTCGGTCACAAAACTGTAATATCATTCACTGTAATGACAACAAGCTTTTTCACAGTTCTCTGCTTTCCTTTTCCCCTTCTATGTTGTTTACTTGTACTCATTCCTGTACAATAAAGCCAAGGTTTTGGTTCCTGAATCTTAGCACTAAGAGAAGAAAGGAAATACATACAGGACGTTCAGATGATCCCCGCCCCTCCACCATTATCACTCTGCCAGACACATCATTCTATTGCTCTTTGTTTTAACCATTTGACATTAAATTTGCAGATAAATTGCATTTTTTCAAGAAATAATAGAGGAAGTTTGGAGTAAAAGGAGTCAGCTAGACAAAAATGGGATTGCTGAAGAAAGATGTTTTTGTTAAATCATATGATTTTTTATCTGCATGTTGTATATTCTAGCCATTAAGATGAGAAGGTATAGAGAGAAAGAGTGGGAAGCTCTATGGTCCTTGTAGAAAGATGCACCAGTCCCTGAAACACAGAATCCTCACTGGCGGTGCTTGGACACCTGCCTCTAACTTTCTCAATGAGCCCTACTGCTGACCCAAAGGTGACAAACAGTGTAGAAATTTTTCCTTCTCAAAGTAGGAATATCTTCTGTTCATCTCAGTGAGCTTAATGGTATAGAGGGCAGAAGAGATGATTTGGCTTTTTTTTTAATGAGCTCTCATCCTAGCTCTTCAAAGTGAGCAGTAGGTCCTTTTTTCTTCCATTCATTCAGCACAGTAGAAAGAAATCTCTTGGTGCTTAAGTATCCAGAATCCAATAACACTGTTGTGCATTCTCTGTGTTATTCTTGGCTAAATGAAAGTCTCATTCAATCATCTTTTCCAGCCTTTCCTCTTTCTAACCCTACAAGATGTGCAGTCTGAGGGTTTGCTGAAGAACAAGGCTTCAGGGTGCTCATTGTTCAGCAGCTGCTGGAAGCTGTCCGAAGTAATGTCATTCTTTTTTCTCTGGCATACATTTGGACCTTTTATCAAGCAACACGTTTTACATCTAAGAGTATTTATGAAGTAACAGTTCATCTTAGTCATGTTGTAGTTTAACCCCGTTTAAGAAAACTATCCCAGAAGGCTTCTCACAACTATAGCAGAAACAGTTGCGACAAATATTTCCTGTTACTTCAGCAATCAGATATCAATGGCAACAAGTTACTTTGTCAGATCAGTGTTTTTGCAGTTTATAATGTTTTTATTGCGAATTGTTGTGTAGAGAACATGCGTCTTGGGCGGAGGAGGGAGCAAATTGTAAACAAAACAGTTTCCTAAAGCATAAACTCCTTGATGAATCATAAGAAAAGTATTCAAAGTGCCAAATTTTCCTACTTCCCTTTCTAACAAAAGACCTGGGAATTAAAATGACCCCAGATCAAAATGAAATCAAAAATTCTACACAAGAACGAAGAGTTGTCTGAAATTTCATGGGTGCATACCCAATCCTGAACTCAACAGACTTTTCTCTTTTCCCATAAAGGCAACTTGGATTCAGGCGGCTCAGCATCTATGCTCCTGGTAACTTCAAAGGACCTGGACTAGTGTGCCCAGGAGCAATGACTGCTGGGCTGCTCCATAAGGCAGGATGAGCCAGGAGCCAAGGGTGACCCAGCACAGGTGGTGCATCTCCAAGAAGCACCTGACCATGACGGTTAGAGAAGGATGTCAGTGACAAGGTCACACAGCAGACAATGCAAGGGGAGAAACCAGACCCAGGGTCTGTCCAGGAGGAGCAGAAGATGAGAATCAGATACTGGCACTCCTCCAGCATCAATGGGGCAGGGACTGATGGCCCCAGCTGGGCTGAAATGGGGCCATGGGCCACCAGCAGGATCAGGGGAATCTCAGGTGGGGCTGGGCAGGGACAGTCAGCCCATAAGTGCCTTCACAGTGGATACTATGGCCCCAAGGGTTTAAATGGGAATTGAGGACTACACTAAGGTGCTGTTGATTCTCTTGAATCCCATCCCTGAGAAGCTGGAGTGGTAACTATGAGCTCTGTACAACTATTTTAAAATTAATTGCTTTTCTTCTTAATGTAATGATACTTTAATGTAAACCATCTATTAAGCTTGGAGTTACATGTAAATACAGAGAATAATTAAATTGAAACAGACTATGTAAACTTCAGTTGAGGATTTGCCACAAGCCTCAAAAGGATGATCTTATATTCCTTATTAAATTGTGCTGCTACAGAGCCACACTACATTCATTGATACATAGATATGAGGTGTATACGTTACAACCTTATATCAGAAAGCTCTTCCTTCTTATAACCTTGTTAAGGCCTTGTATTCTATGTGATATGGCCTGCCAGTCATTATCTCCTGTTATTTCCAGTCACATTCTGTCTGTTAAATGCTACCTTGGGTATCATGCATAAGAAATTTGTCTCTGTAATTTTACACCTTGTAAGTACACACCAGATAAAAGACTTGTGAGAGTAGCAGCCTTTTGTTTACCGTTGCACAAAGTAGTACTGGTTTACCTTGTCTTCTCCTCACATCAAGGATTGCTGGGACAAAGATCAGTATAATCCCTCGTTGGTGGTTCAAGAGGTGGCAGAAAAATGAGTTCAGCTTGACCTTTATAAGACTAATATGATCAGGATGGTTTGGGGAAGCACATGGAGGACGACAGGTAGAATATCAACCATTTTACTGAACGTGCCTTCTTCATCAGTTTAAAGAATTCAAACTGAAGACAGTTCTTTGCCTTTGCTACTTTCAATGAAGCTTTCAATGAAGGTACATTGCAATACAACTTACTAGCTTTTGGGGCTTTTAACTGGAAATCGTTGTCTGTTAGATAACTTTGTCATATTTTCTATAACTTCCTTATTGCAAGATTAGAAAAAATCAACATGGAGATACAGTTTTAAAGCATTCTCAGCTCTGTGCCGTTCTACAATGTGGTGTCTTGAGCTTGAATTAAGCATTCCTATGTGAACATGAAACACAATGTTTTGGTACCCAAGTTGGACATCCTTTTGTCAACAGATGTTTTCATTATGACCCATAAAGCATATGACCTGAGTAAGGAGTAGTCTTTCTCCTGTTGCCGTGCTACTATAGCTGTATAGAGCCCGAACGACCAAGCTGTATCACCTCTACCTCAAGTTCAACATATTTGGGCTCTTATTTTTCCCACATACTACTAAAGGGCTCTTCTGGGGATAGTGTAAAACATGTATGTTGTCTGGGAGTTTGGAAATGAATGAGGGTAAGTTTTCCATTAAATCTGAGGGGGGCAGTGAACTGTATCCATTTGTTTGGAGGTGGTTGGTGAGCAGAGTTTCTCTTTGAATCATTGTTTAAGTGCTACTGGGTCTTTTTTATGCCACTGGCTGTATAGAGTGTCAGGTCTTGTGTAGATGTATTTTTAGTACTATTTATATGGAGATAATTGTTTTATTGTAAAAGTTACCAGGCTAGCCTAGTTATCTTAACATAGAGGAAGCTATATATATGAAAGAGACTCCAGGAAGATATCTATGTAATTAATAGTTATGGGTTTCTCAGAATAGAGCCGTTCACTATTTGCTGAAACTTGATGGTGGTGTTTGCAGTAGATTTCCTCTTTAGCTTGGCTTAATATCATGTATATAATCCACTATTAAACTACTTTCTCCTTTTCTAGCATAACATCTTAAACAGTTAATTCCAGATTCTGATTATTATAATAATGGTGTGTGACACAAATTATTTCAAAATGACACACACCAAGGTGGATCACCACCTTTTCTCTAGAGGAAATAGAGAACAGCTGGACATTGAAAGCTCAAGATCAGAGTCTGCCTCTAAAATAGTACAGCATAGTTCTATGTTGATACTACCTAAAGAAATTAAATTTGGACACTATGCTCTAAGATAATATTTTCTCAGGCCTAGGTCCTCTCTTTGGCTTTACTTGCACAAAGTAAAATCAGCCCCATGACAGCAAAAAGGAGAAAAAAAATGGAAATAAAATTTATGAGTTTGTGTGGTGAAGTGAGATAAAATCAAGGACAATTTTGTCCTCTAATTTTACTGTTTATATAGTCAAATTATATGTTTTGGGACTACTAAGATCACAAGGTCATGAATCGTTCCAGCACTTCCTGGAAATTATAATATAAATTCTGGATATGTTTGTATTTTCAAAAAATCTCCTTTGCTTAAATTTTAGATACTAAGCATTGTCTCAAAAATTAAGAAACAGAAGTTCAATTAGTCACCTCTATTACTCTATACAAATGTAAAGTGGTGCCAAATGTCAATTGTGTTAGTCATTATTATTACGGATTTTCTAATATTACTTTACTTTTCCTATTTAATTATGTTCTTACATGTTTTCGTTCTCTTTACTGGCAATTATTACCATGACATCTTGGTCCTGGGTCTACAGGGAAAATGAATGAGCGTGGGTCTCATGGTCTCTCATTTCTCTTTCTGGGAGCAGTACTAGATCTCTTGTGGATCCTCTTGCAGAAACAGTGCAGTTTCATGTAAGTAATGAGGTCCTATCATGCTTCTCCTCTCTTTCCCCTCTCCTGCCTTTCGTCTTAGGGCAGAAAAAACATGGTCCTTCAACTCATTCCACATAAATATTTGCAGGCCTAACAGATTTCACTGGTGGTCTATCAGGATAAAGCTAGGGAGTATGAGTCAATTAAAATGAAAGATTAGAGACATTTCTAATCTGTGCTTAAGAAAACAAACCCCAAACTGAAGTAAAATTCTATGGGCCCTAATAAAATTTCCTACTCACTTGAAAAATTAGTGTATCCACTCATTTACACAAGCTATCTAATATGAATGTGTACTTTATTTGAAAAATAACATGTTCATTGTACTTTTTACTCCTCCATTAAATATCTTTATTTTGGACTTGTCCTTAAATGGGAATGCATGTACTCTGGCACATTCTGGACATTTCCATGGACACATATTTTTGTCATTTTATTATTTCTGTTTGTGGTTTGTCATAATAAAGCACTACAAGATAAAATATGATCTGTCCTCTAATGTGTCTTTCCACCTTTTTCAGTGGTCTCTCTGGATTTGCACTTTTTTTTTCTTTTTTTTAATTGACAATAAAACCTGGTATTTCTTCTATTCTGTAATGAGGGCATCTCTAAGGTTTTTCTGTCTTTTACTTACAACCAGGTATTCATGTTAATTACTGCTAACTGCAAAATTTTCATAACTGAGTCATTAGATTCCTCTAGACTTTTTAATGGAATGGGCTGTCATCAAACAAATGATATGAGATAAAACAGTCATAAGGTTTATAATTGAGTAATCTAAAAAATGTTGAAAATTATTTAATACCTTGTATCAAACATCTGACATAACGATAAGTGAGGTATGAGATCTATCAACAGGAAGAAAAGAGATTAATTCATGACCAGTCAAATTACTGAGTGTTATTTAATATCCTATTAATCAAAGTTATATCCTGGCACCTCAGTAAAATCTTACAACTTTCTCCTCATAGTCGATTAGTTTCCACAAGTCTTTATTGGATGTGGTTTAAACAAAATTTAACATTGATATTTCTGTGGAGCACATTACAGAGAAATTCACATCAGTCACTTTTATCACTCTTATACACTACCTTGGATATCTGCAAACTTAAAAAATAATGTAATGACTAAAGTGTGTTTGGTCTGTGCTCTACAGCTTAGGTGACTATTGAAAGAATTGTTTCTTCCTTCATTTCACCTTTCATGCAGACAGTTGCACAAGGCATTTTTCTGTTCCTATACTTCCTAAGTTTATTTTGATTTAGTCTCTCTCTTGCTTATATTGTGTTGGACATTCTTTCTGGTTTTGTGTCATGTAAATTTTTACCTGCTTATTAAAACATATCCAAAACTCATTAGAATTAATCAAAAATCTTCTGGTTATTTCAGCCAGGTGTGGGTTGATCTTAGTTTTTCGATTATAAATAGCTTAAGCCAGCCAAAATTATTTCTCATCTTGAGTAAGACTATCTTTTGGTTTCATTCCATATACTCTCCAAAAATTTTCTGCTATCCTTCAGCCAGCCTTATTAAACCATGTATTTTAGCAAATATTTCACCAACTCTATAACTTCGTTAGTTTTAACAATTTCTGTGCTATTACAGGCAAACTCATTCAAATCTTTAAATATATGTCTAGCCTACTTGATTCTATACTCTTTGCTTGTTTCTGCTTGCCTTTGTTGGACTACAGCTTCCTGTATAGGTCTATTGGGTACATAGACCTATACTTTCTTGACAGGTCTGTAGGTACGTTATAACTTTTCACTTTTCTTTCTTCCTTTCTGGTCTTTATTTGTATTCACCTATGCTTTCTCGAAACTCCTCTGTTTGTTCTTATTTTTAATTAAATTTTGAAATCCTTACTCATGGACTGTTTTCCACAACTAATAAAACATGTCATAGTTGTATATTTCCCAGGCACTGAGAAAAAATTTTTGGTTTCTGCATTTGCCTTCTTTTTTCTCATTGGAAAAATAGGTTCTGGACACCATTCACTACCATCAGGAAGACATTTCTAACATGTCTTGTACTGTGCAGCTAGTGGATGCCCTTGATTCCCAGTATTGACCTGTTTTCAAAAACTAGATGTAGAAATAGAAGGATAATGTTCAGTAGAGAAATTCCGAACTACTCTAGCTTTTAATTCAAAGTTGTTTTGGTTTCTTCCTTTAAGCAGTCTCAGTAGAACCTCTCTCTTTCTTTTTACTTTTCAGTCATAATAATTTCAAATACTCTCTTTTGGTTTTGGTAAATTCCAGTTGTTCCTTACTGTTTCGTTATTCTGTTCACAGACTTTGTTATTTTTTCCTAAGAATTTTGTATCTTCTATCATCTTTTTCCTTTTCAATGCCATTTACTTTCACCTATAGTCTACCTTAATATTTCCCCTCTCTCTTGTTTTAGGTAATGCCTGTCAATTGAAGCACACTGAAGAAACTTTGGCATATGTAAAATGTTTTAGTTACGTAAAATTGAGTTTAATATAATAACTATTTTAAAAAATATAATATAGTTTGTTTAATTTTAATTGGTGCTGATTTGATAATGTAATGCTAAGTATCATGTGAAGTTAACATTTAAAAAAAATAAATAACTTTACCTCACAACTCCCCATCCCCCACAAACATGCAAGTTAGATCTTAGATCAAGGTGTAACAATAATTCGTTTAATGATCAGCATCACCATGTACTTTTGCACTGCAATGGAAATGTCTGCCCTGGAAGAAGTAAGTCATCGGCAGGGGCTCCCCCC
>NW_009622952.1:52001-65006 GCF_000690535.1 Cariama cristata
ACAGATGCTGTCTATTAACTCCCTTCCTTCCCCCAGAAGTGGAAGGAAAGGAGAAAATAGAGAGAGACTTATGGGTTGGAAAATTAAAACAACTTCAATAAAATAATAACGATGAAAAAGAGTATAATAATATTGATGCTAATAATAATAGAAATAAAAATATACAAAACCAATATTGAGCTTCCCAATGATGATCATGGAATTGCGTGCCATGGTGGCTCGCACCGTTGACTTGGTGGGGTGAGCATCGGGATGTCCCAGACAGCACTCAGTAGCAGACAGGAACTGGATTCAGGAATACAGGGATTGGGATCGGAGGCAGGAGAATGAGCAGGGTCCTACAAAATCATGTCAGTCATGAAAGAAGATGTATGGATCCCTGTGACCCCTGAGCTTTGTATTGAGTATGACATATATGGAATGGAATACTTCATTGGTCAGTCCTTGGTCACTTGTCCCATCTGCTCTCTCCTGCAGCTGCAACCCTTTTATGCTTTTTCACTTGTGGACCATAAAAGAGCCAGCAGTGGCCTTGTTTCCCACAGATATAAGTTCGAATATGGGCCTTTCTGCATACCAATCCTACCATTACCCTAATAACAACTATAAACCTCAAGCATTATCAATTCTAAAAGCAGACACTATCTGAAAAACATGTAGTTAACTTCAGAAAGTGCAGTTACTTATAAGGAACTTAACTGAAGGAAAATCTACTGAAAGGAATATTGGTCCTATTTCAGTGAAAACCAGGACAGTGATGCACTGAAGTAGCCGCATCTCAGCCTGCTCAGAGGGGCAACCTAGGAGCAGTGATAGTGAATGCTTCACAGATAGAGAAGTCAGGCACGTACCACATCCTTGCAACTGTGCTTTGTAGACAATATAGAGGCAGAGAATGGTAAATTTTTTTTCACAGCTTAAAGCACCAACCATGGTAATTAAACTTGTTATTATTTAAACTTGAGCAATTTCAAATTTTTTTGAATGAACACGGAGAATCCAGACATCACCTCTGAAGGTATTTGTGTAATCTAACACTGGTTATTTAGGCCTCCCTTTATATTTAATGGTGAGATGTAAGAAATTTTACCCAGATTCCTCTGATTTAATGTAATTTCTGAAATGCTACTTTAATCCTTTCAGAGCACTGACAGAAAAAGGGAAAAAGATTTACCTGACAAGTAGCTATGAAGCTTAACACTTATGTACTCTTCTCTTTCTTAGTGTTGCTATTGCTGTATTACACATGCTTTCAACTATGTACCTCTGTAGAAGTAGCAACTACATTTACTTATCTTTTCATATATATAAGTTACATAAACCTTCTTCCTACTGATTTGATTATCATAATCTAAACTCTAGGAGTTATAGTAGAAATACATAAGCTGAAAAATCTACATCCACTTTACCCACTCTGTTTGAAATAGAACAACTTCTAAATGAGTTACAGAAATCTGACAACCTAACAAAACGTGCAGTGAAGCAAGCATTACTGAAATGCTTGAGAGACTCTTTGACCAGCAAAAGAGAAAAAAAGTGCAGTCATGTGCAAATAAGCAGAAGATAAGACAGACAGATGTTGCATTGACCTCCAATTCACTGGAATTAGGTTGCCAATTTTGTTAGTCCTCTGCAGCTGTTGGCGATGGTCAGGTGGGAAGTCAGTGCCTAAAAGGCATCACAGTAGGTACTGCTATAAATCAGATAAGATCTTTATGGAAGTAGTCCAAATATGATTTGAAAATGTAGGGAACTTCACCCTAGTTGTACAGGGAGATAATTTCAGTTTCATTCATTCCACAAAAGGCAAAATATGTTGGATATTTGGCAGAGAAAAATATATGTTGGCAGCATTTCATGTTTTATTATAGAAAAGAAAAATCAAAGGCATGTTTTTATCAAGTTCTGACAATGGCTACTGAAAGCTAAGTTCTCTGGTAAGCAGTTCATGAGCAAACATCCTGTCTCCCTTTTTACTTCCACCTTCTCGTCCTCCCCATGCCCCTGGTCCTCTGTAAGCAACAGGCAAAAGCACACAGAGTGTGTAGCATGATAAGAAATCTTCTAATACAGAATGCAAGCAATGCTTTACATAGAAATACACTAGATCATACAGCAATCTGGTAGGGGCCTGCAGACGCCGAACCCCATTCAGCAGCATTTGTCCTTCATTGAAGTCCTGGAGGTGGAAAATGTTATATGTTAGTCCTGAAGTCTAAGATTGATCTTTAGAGTACTAGTTTTTCCCCTCCACTTCTTTAAAAGAACTTTAAAAGTTCTTTCTTTTTGTGTCTTGAGGTGTCAAATGACTTGACTTGTTTGAGATGCTGTGCAAGATTTTTTACTTAAGTAAAACAGCCTCTTTCTCCTGCCTAGTAGAGACCAACTGGTAGTTTTTGTATCCTAAAGGTGGGCATTGCTACCAAAGCATAGAGAAAGAATATTTTCAGGACATCCTCATTAATCTCACAGCTTTTGCTGCGGCTACTGTGGCATTCAAGCAGCATGATTCTGTAAACTCCCTTTAATCTCCACAAAGATCTAACTACACACTATGAAATTATGAGGAAGGCAAGCAACATGCAAACTAAGACTTGGAGCATCATAAACAATGAAGAACATAAAGTAAAGGGTGTTTTTCAGCCTTCAGATACAAGGAATCTGGGTAACAAGCGAGACAAACTAGAAATTCTTTTTAGGGTGAAAAATGTTATGTGAATGGAATCAGTGAAACCAGTTGGGGTGACTCATATGATTGTTATCCTAAAATCATGAGGTCTAAGTTTTATAGAAAAAATGGAGCAGACAGAGGGTATAACAGGTGGTATTTTTTATGACAGGTATTACCTATTGTAAAACTATTAATAGTTTGGATGGTTGGACCCTGGAATAGCTGCAGATAAGCATGCTCATGAACACTGTCCAGAAAGGGAGATGTGTAGAAGTTTGTCACAGACCACAGGCTCACACCAAAACCATGGTGTACCCACTGTCTCTCCGTACTGTCCAGAAAGAGAAAAACTGTACGATGGAGGACTCATATTCAGAGAAACATTGAAGGTTTCGGGCAGGCAGTAGTAAAATGGTATCAAAGTATTTTAGGAATCATACAGGATAATTTTCTAATACAAAAGGTATTGTAATGTAAGATATTTGCACGGATCACACTCTTCTGAATCTCATCATAAGAGATAAAGACAATGTAATAGTCACTGGGCTAGAAATTGATGGTTGGCTACTGATCATAACCTCTATTCAATCTAAGCAAATAAAAGAAAATCAGCAGAAATAACAGAAACAGGCCCTGATTCAAAGGAAGCAGATTGTCACATCTGATGAAAATTAGGAATATAAATGATAAAGAGGAACAGCTAAACAGAAAAGTGTAAATAAGAAGTAGGAATTTTTCAAGATGAGTTTTCTAGATGAATGAAAAGCTATAAATTTATAATAAAGAAAAAGAACAATTTCAGTTATACAAACAAAATTAGCTAAGAATGAGGAAAACAGTCCTACTTGCAGATGTAGAGAACATTAATTCTGAAAGCACTTGGCGTTACAGCAGTCTGAGAAGTCTTGGGATGCTCATGACAATAAGGGATAATAGAAGCCTTGGAAGAATGAATTAGGAAAAATGAGCAGTAACCAGCCTAGGACATTTACACTAACATGTGCATGGATCTTATACTGGAAAATACAACTGGCACCCAAAATTTTGAGGAAAATCTGGAAAAAAATTCTTGGAATTATCAGCACTTCTGAAAAACAAATTTTCAAAAGAAAACAGTGGATTCTGCACCAGGCTTCTTTATTGTCTTCAGATCAAGGCAGGATGTGTTTCTGGATGAGATGTTTTGTGAAAACACACTTAAACTTTAGTTAAAGAGAAGCAGCAAAGTTCAAAATAGGGTAACTGTATGAAAGGTGATAGCTTACGATATAAAGCAGGTCAGACAAGATATCTTTTGATTCCTACTAGTGTTAATCTCTATGAATCCATGAAAAAAAAATGAAGGAACTGTAACAATCCACTTTATTACAACATTTCTCTGATACTGGGAAGCACAAGTTGCTAAAGGGGTGATAAGTCTGAACTTATGTCAGTGCTGCTCTAAACCTTGATTGTTAAAGCTGACAGGAAAAAGAGGAATTCTAATTGCTGAAGTGCTTCCATGAAGTCTGATTTTTTTTTTCTTATTTTTTTAAGAAATGTGAAAGCGAAACTTAAAAGAAAATTGCATCTACAGGGAAACAACATGAAATACTTAACTACACTGGCCACTTGTTTCATTTTCGTCTGTGCTATATTTCCTTGACATCAGAGTAATTTGTCTTTTGCTTAATAAATATGACAGAAAGTGAAATTCTGCAATGACTTGGAGCAGACACAATGAAAACACTTTATATCTTTGATTCATTTTCTTCCTAATCCCCTTTAACCCATGTATATTAATAATAAACTTTTATTGCCTTTATATGCCTTCTCTATGGAATTCAGGGGCCCAAGACAGTAAGGGAGAATTTTGACCATTTTTTTGAGGTGCTGATTACTTGTTATTAATTGATTAATTTACTGATTATTAACTTTTTACTTAGGGTACTCTATTGAGAGCTCTGGATAGCAGAGTTCTCTATTTGATCGGAAAATAAAACTACTGTTTAGTCTTTAAGGAAATGTTAATACTAAATGCTCATATCATGATGGTGAGTGAGGACTGCAGTAAAAGCTAGTCAGCTCTAAGAGCTGGATCATAAAATGTCCTCTGTGTTGTGCAGTAAGAAGTTCAGATGATACCAATGAAATAAAGGCTAGAGAATGATGATATAAATAAGAAAACAGAAATTAAGAAAAACAGGAAGAGTTCCATGTATATTTAGAGTTTTGTTTATACATGTTAGTTACTGTTTATGTACAATTTAAAAATAAATAAATGTAGATATATTTTGTTTATATATTTTAGTTATTGTTTATGTAGATTTTTTTTTCATTTGAAAAAGATTTAAGAGTTAATAATTGTAAGAGTGAGAAGAGTAAACGGGGCAAACACAGCAAAGGGAGACTGATAATTGATACCAGCTGCTGAGTTGCTGAGAAACACTAATTAGGTTAGTCTTAAGGAAGAATCTTTAGGAAATATTTGAAGGACAGTATAAGACAGTGGGATACTTTTCCATATCTTCTGTGCGTGTAAGAGAAAATATGAAGTTGTGTAATGTTAAAAGCTGGATTAATTAATTAAATACTCGAAACAAAGATGAAAGAAAGACAGAGGTCATTGTTCTAAGAAGTTGTTAATTATGTGTGTAAAGTTGATAAGCATATAAGGAATAACTTCATACTTCCATAGTTAATGGAATTAAGCTTTGAGGGGCTTTAAAGAAGAAGTCAAATTTGGGGAGGTGGTTGACATGAACGAAGAAGCAGGGAAGAATCCCAGAGAACAAGGAATTACAGGGAATTAAGGGACTCAAGAATCAGGGAAGTAGCTCAGAGAAGAGGGCATTACAGTCTGAATGGCAAGCAGAAAGGAGAACTTGAGATTTTGTGTCTTATAATTTAGGATTCTAAGATTTTGAGTTAGAGGAAGCATTATGATTTAGAGGAATGCTGTTGAAATAAAGTTCATCACTGAGAAAAATAATATTTATTCTAAAACAAAAATCTCCAGAAAATGGACTCATTTTTTTTCTGCAAAAATGTGTCAAGTAATAGATACCTACATACATGTGTATATACACATATATGCCTATATTTATATATATACATGAAAACCATAGCAGTCTCTATTTGCCCTCTTGGAATGAAATCATCCTTAAACAAAATTTTTGTTTAGCTTTGATATAGTGTTTCCTAAAATCCACCTCCTATCTTTACATATTCATTTTCTGTCTCCTATTACTGATAATCTTTTCCAATTCGAACCAATTTTAATCTATCTACAACATTTTTCTTATCACAAAAATCATTACTTAAGTTTTCTAACTATATGCATTCTCATGTCTACTCTATATTTTGTTCTTGTTCCAGTGTTCTGCATTTTAACATCCACCTTAAAAAGTTTTCTGTAAATACTTAGTTATTCATAGATATAAAAATTCATATCTTTCCATTGCCTATTCCAAACTGCTGACTAACAATTCGTTATCACCAACAGATTGGGCCATATCACTACGACTTTGTCAAGTCACAGATAGACATAGGTATTGTTCTTCGGTAGATTCACAGTTCAGAAGAGTCAGGCTCTGTCCTGTAGAGCTGTAACATACTGGAAGGCAAAAGACAACATTGGGTACAGCAAACACATGGGAAAACACAAGAGATATAATACTACTACTGTAGCTTACCTTTCAGTTCTGTTCATTTTACATTTATATTAACATAGCACTGCTAGTGCAACAATCTGGACAAGCTTATAATTTTGTGGTGTTAGCAGTTTTGCACTAGAAAATAGACTCAAAATAGAATACTATGAAAGGGCAAATAGTCCATTAAGAGTGAAAACCTTCTTAATTCTTTTTGGCATTTACAATAGGTTGAGATTAATTTTACCAAAAATTTGCTGTTCCTCTTCAATGACCATAAAAGGGTTTGAGGGTTGCAAGTTCAGATTAGATACTTGTGCTATGGATATCTATGTTTTGGAAAGGTAAATATGTCTACCACTAATTTAAAAGAGGTAATAAAATTACAGGTGGATCGTTTGGCCATATTTCGGTAGCAAGTTGTTTTCCCTGTTGTTTTCTATAAAGAAGTTTAGCTTAAAATCCAGAATTTGTCAGTAGGTAACTGACTCTTCCCATCTTAAGAAAAACCTGTTTTTCACTTGTTTTAGTCAACAGGTTGGAAAGAAACAGAGATATTGTAGTAGTTGGTGTAACATTTGTTATAAATATTTCAACCATTCAATAGCTGGAACAAATTTCAGAAGTCATGAAGTAGAGATCACTGACTGGCCACTTCTAAAATACTTTGCTTTTCTCTTTCATGATTCACTTACAATAGTTACAACATTTTGTATGAATATCTCAACTGTTATTTTGACATGGAGATATTCCAATATGTCTCCTGTAAAAACTAAAAGACAGCTTACTTTTCTACAGGCAACTAAATGAAATAATAACTTTCATTAGGTTTCACTGTATGGTTTTAGCTGACTAAAACCCACTTTTGTATTGACTAAGAAGACAGATGGGCATTTCAGGTAAATGAATGAAAGAAAATGTCTTTGTTTCCAATTATTTCAAATGACATGGAAATCGTAAGATTCAATGATCCTCTCCTGTAAATCTTTCTCAAGTGTTATTAACTGATCAAATGTGGAGAAGATGAAAGTAGGGAAAAGTTTACCGGAATCAAACAATTCAAACTGAAGAGAGAAGATATTTTCTATACTGCTAAAATGTTCCAGGAAGAAGCCAGAATTTGAATGAAAAACAGTTTGGCTAAAAAGAATGGTTCTGTTCCTCCTATGCAATTCTGATAGTCTTCCAACACAGTCAGAGGCGTCAGTTTCAGGGACTCATCGGTCTATATATTTTCTTCCTCTTTTCTTAGCTTAGTCCTCAATACTGAAGGTCTTTGGAGTGAAGGTCTTTGGAGAAGGTGATTTTCCTCAAAAAAATTTCTAGCCTTCTTCATCACTGTCTTTCATCATCATCTCCTTGTGAGGGCTACTGAGGGCCCATCAAAGGCAGAATCAAAGAAAACTCCTGGAGTTCTTTTTGGCTGGAAAGAAATTCTTGAATCTGGAGTCAGACATGACTGTAACAATGCTTTGGGTAGTGATGAAGAGAAATCTGGCATCTCTCTCTAAAGTCCCCTTGTTAATATCTTCAGGCTGTGTGGACAACTGCCAAATGGAACTTTCACCTATAGTCATTATCTTCAATGTGTGCATTTGTGTTCCTTCTGCTGGAGAAATCCTGGATGTTTGTACACAGCACTTTTTGAGTAGCAACTAAAAAGAGTCACATGTATAAATAAACGTTTTTGTTCTCTCTGTACATAGATAAAGACAAAGCTTCAATTGAAAAGCAACCTAAAGAACAGCCTTTCCTTTGTTACATTACAGTAATTTGTTTGATACACAAGGAGAAGACAGACGGGAATGGGAGTTACCCTTGTAAAATGTTTATAACTGTGGTTTGTGCATATATGTTTTTGTTATATTTGTAATGTATTTTGTTAGGCAAGTATGCAGGACCTCCTTGAGAAAAAACTTTAATTCACATGTCAACTTTTCTCAGTGCATGCAATGAACTGCAAAGAACATGCTGTTCTAAACTGATAGAAATCCACAAACACATTAATCCTTTTGTATAAAAATGCACCTTTGAAGAATTGTAAGTAAATTCTCGTAAAGGAAGCAAAGAAGAAGAAAAAAAAAATCACAACTGAGATTATAATTTTTCTTTATAATACTGAAAGTACTCAATGCTGAAAGAATGGAGATGAAATGTATTTATTGATCTGTATATCATCATGTATATCATTTCACCTTGTTTTTGTATGTCATACAATTTTTGAAGGCGGCATAATTAACATGTGTTTTCATGAGATGATACAGTAAAAGTCTTCACAGAGCAATTTTGAAAGGTTTTATAGTTTTACAAGTCATAACCATCAAGAAAGAGGATGCCATATGAAATGAGTGACCACAACACGTGATAAAATTGGAAAACCAAGTTTTTTAATGTAAGTGTTATAAATTGAAAGTAATTTAGGTGCTTAGATTTACATGAGTATTCAGCACTTGAAGAACTGTGTATATAGAAAACAGTCTGTTTCGATTCATAGCCTGAGATATATTTGAACTAAAAATAAGAAAATATGATGTCTGTTTAGGGACAATTAACAAATAGAAAAAGAAAAGAAGGTTGTACTTTTCTAACACTTTCCCCAGCTTCAGTCTTTCCTAGAACTAATGTCAAGCCAGGAACTAGTGGATATATAATGAAATCACAACGGACGGTCAGTATTCTGAGATCATCTTTCCTATAGAGAATGAAAAAGAAAGTTCAAGAGGAAGGAGTACCTTTCTAGAGCAGAATGCCTTTGACAGGGTCCAGCTCCTGAGTCATGACTTCATGATTCTTAATCTTGGCAGTAGAATAAAGTTCTTAGAAGAAGAACATTTTAAAGCCCAGATACACAACACTTCAGAGTTCTTATCATAACTTCTCTTTTCATGTCTACACAATTTACAGTGTTTGCAGATGGAAGTAATTTAATACCATGGTGATCTTCCATCTAGCCTGTTTCCTTTCAGTGACCTTATGTTTACTATAAGAAAACACCAACAAGGTGTCTGATTTCTCCATGGAAAACTGGTAACTATTTAAAACAAAAAGATTTTATCCAACAGAATCATAATTCTTCCACTAACCCCATGCTTTAACAAAAATGCTCATTTGTTCTGGGGGAGTGTTTTAGTAGGAGACAGAGCCAGTTTGGCTTTGCTGCAAAGGATGCATTTAAAATAAAGAAAAAATAAAGCAATAGTAAGAACCACAGGTTTTATGTTTTAAATGGATAGAGTTCTAGTTGGAAAGGAGTTGATTACATATTTCATATCATGACCTCACATTCAACCAGTCATTCCTCACATGCACCCTAAAAACATCCCGCTGTGGTTCCTGGCATCTATGAAAGGTTGGTTGAAAGTTGCAAACTAAGCATATTTCCCAAGAACTTGGACAGAGAAAAATGGGAATAGGATCTCAGAATCCTTTTACCCATCCTGGAGCTGCAGTCCACAGGCTAAAGTGAACCAATCTCAATATTAGAGTATGCAATTTTAGTAAGTTTTCGTGGGACATCTCTAGAGTACTTTATTGTTGATAAGGGAGTGGAATCCTTTAGAACAATATTTGTCAGGCTTTTTCTTAAACCAAAACAAGCCATGGTCTCACCTTCAACATAAATATAAATGTTTTATGAGACGTGTTGAATGTCCACCTATGTATTCAACCACAGTAGTGGTGCTCAGGAATTAATACTGTAACTTGTTAAGAAAGAAATTTGGCAGAGGGGATTATACATCTATGCAGAGATCTGACTTTATGGCAGCAAGGCTGTAGGTTTCTCAGATGCTGCATAGGTGTCTGGAATTCAGTAGGTACTTACATTGCTCAGAACTTTGGTAGGTACAAGTTATATTGTGGCAGTATATTATACTATATCAGCTGTGATTATTCCCCATATTTTAATCGCTAAAAAATTATGAGAATACATTGGGTTTTTTAAAGCAAAGTAAGTCTATATGTAGCAATTATAAAAATACAGTGCCTATAAAATAATATTACTCCTTTAAAGCTTTCCTTTTTTAGGAAGGTCTGTCTATCTCCTTTTCATTAATCTTTCTTTATTAGTCTTTGCTAAAAGTGTTCTTGGAGTTTCTATGGCTTCAGCATCATGAAGCTGAAGTATATGTTTAATGATTCTAGTTAGTGGAGAATAAATTATTGTCCTGAGGAGGCGTCTGCTCTGAAGCAGCTGAAACTCTCGTGGCCTTCATTCCAATGGTCTATGAAAGAGAAGCCAGGTAATCCCAGAATGGCTACTGTATTTTCCCCACAATGCAGAACAATTATGTGTGGCTTGTTTTAAAACTGTTATTCAGATGTTTCCCTAGACAGGCATGCTTTCTGTGGACATCCAAGATTTTAGCTTCACTGACAGAGGCTGGCTCAAACTTGGTCTCATGAACAGACTCACCCATTATTCAATAAGTAAACTTTGGGATTATTTCAAAAACTGCCTTACTCCAAGTTCAGCCATTGTCGAGGGGAGTAGTATCTCATTGCAGGACACCTAAACTGCCTGACTAGACTGGGAAGATGTGTGAATCAAAGTGGGTTTTAGTCCAGCCACTTGTGGACAATTAGAGTTTAGGGATCCTCGTGCCTGGGCTAAAGCATGTCTATGACAGTGACAAGGACAGGGAGCTCAGAAAGTTCCCAGTGTAGACATAGGATAGCATATCTTGATGGTTACATAGCTAAAGGCTGCAAAAAACTAAAAACATTGCCTGCTGTACCACAGTCATTTTTTCCACAAATGATAAAATTGTGCTTTTGTAATTTTTCCTGAAAGGTGAAAATAAAACTGTAAGCTTATTTTTTTTTTTGGTAGAAGGAAAAATCCCTCCACTTCCCTTTTTTCATTTTCCATTTGTCTTTCTCTCCATACTTTTAAATCAACACCATCATTCTTACAAGAAGAAAAATATGTTGTATAAATAAGACAGTAAGGCCCTCATAATTCATTTGTAGCCTTTTCTCTGAGATTTATTGGGTTTTCTATCACGAGTTGAGATAAGAACCACATTCCACTTCTTGCTCTTTGCATGATACACTACAAGATTTGTGCTGATAAGAGCAGGGATTCTGTAGTCTGACAGAGAACCTAGAAAGGATCAAGAAATGTTTTCATACGACTTTTATAAACTTCCTGAGCATTTTCTTCTGCCATACTATCTTTTAGTTTGTTGCTTTCAGTGGTCACTCCAGTGCTATTTATGTTTATTTTAGAAGTTTTCATAATCTTGGTGTAACTGATTTTTCAGGAATTCACCTACACCCATATTCTACTTCTTGAGAAATAGTCCTCACCTACCTGGCCTTTCAGAAGATTCTTGTGTGGGATCTGGAGAGTAACTAATTTTCATAGTCTCTAGTTTCAGTTCGTTTGTTTATAGTGATTTTGATTCCATGGACTTTGGCAGACTTGAAAGAAAAAAAGAACGTTATAGGGAATCCAATGCATTTTAGCATTAGATAGAGATGAGTTTGACCCAAATTACCAGATCTAAATGCTTTAAACAAATTTAATTCTGATTTTCAACTCTGTTGTAAGAAGAGTTACCTCCCAGATTCAACTCAGCTCAGATTCAGAAGTATGGGGTAGGAACCACCCTTTACTTTGTTTATCTTCCTCAGCATGATTTGCACTGTACTTTTTGGTAAGTCAGACCTGGCCTGAAGTCTTCGAACAGGCAAAATTCCCATTATTCATCTGCAAATTTTGCCTCAAGACTGGATATAGATGACAGCATTCGTTATTTGCCAAGGAACTGAACACAAGAATGGGGCCTTTCTTTTCTTATATCTTTTATTGTTCATTTGTGAGAGATAATAGAGAGCTTTTATTAAGCACTTCCAAAAACCTGCACTTTGTAAGCTGTTATATAGTGCAGAATAGATGAAGGATTGGTTCAATCAAGCTTTAGAACTTTAAATCCACCTTGGACTCAATCCCCTTGGACATCAGAGACCCAATTTAAAGTTGATTTGGAGAGAGTTTCTTGCTAGGAAGCACAGCTGAGGTTGCATATTATTTCTTTAATATCCTTTCTCACGTGCATGTGAGTATTTTCCTGCACAATGACTTTGTGTGTCCAGGAAGAGTCATGTTTAGATATGGTACTCTCTGGATTTCATCTTAATCACAGTAGAGGATTCACATATATTTTACATACATCCATACAGAGAAGTTTTTGGATACAGAAGTAAATACAGACTATTGATGAAGGATATTTCTCTCTTTCCTACACTTTCTACCTTAATCAGAAACAAAGAGAATATGTTCAGATTCAGATATCGTAGTGTTTTGCTACTGATCTTATCAGCACTTATCTCCCTGAGGAACGGGATAAAACCAGGCAAAGAATTCATGTCTATTTCTTCCCATTAGTCGCACCACTCAACAGTTATGGTTAATACATTTCAGATGACCTCTGTTGTGCTTTTGACCTCATGACGCTTTTATTACCTGTGAAGTTCTTGTATGAAAGGAGATATGAAGGGTGGATGGACAAATTAATGTGAGAAAAGGGTAATTACAATTTATGATATATAGGATCTAAAGCAAAAGAAGGAACCTTTACTGTAATAAAAACTGAGCAACAATGAAAACCTTATAGTTCATAATGTACCAAAACAGTTGTGTAATTATATTGTATCTACAGATACAGATAAAGACCTAGGGGTGTTGGTCGACAGCCG
>NW_009622953.1:0-785 GCF_000690535.1 Cariama cristata
AAACAGTCTTTGGGATAGGAAAATGAAATGAAACTGGTTGTTGACATAACAGAAACCGATGTTCAAGATATATCCACAACAGAAACTAGTTGGAGGTGAAGAGCAATAGAGAACTTACTCACCAAAGTCAACAGCGCTGATGATTTAATGAAGTGACTCTGTGGCTAGATCACACTGGTGAATACTTGGTTTTGGTCTTGTTTCTCAAGGTCTGTTTAATGAGCTGTGGCTCAGGCGATTGTATCTAGCAGCAGAGAATGATTGGGGTTCTCCTCCTGAAGTCACTTACAGGAGGGCTGTGGCAGGGATGGAGACTGACAGAGAAGGTCTATCTCTGTGTGCTAGGGATACAGTAAGAATACTGTATATCCATCATGTATGGCTTTATGGGACAGTTTTTCTTATGGTCTGCTGGCAAGTTCGTCTTTCTTCATCTTACTATTTTGGTGTTTTGTTCATACAATATACGATAAACATGTATAGATGATACTTTTGATTCTTTCATTTATTTAGTAGCCCTTGTGGTGAATGCCCTGCTGATGAAGGCAGTTGGCTCTCTAGTTAATGCCCAGATTTCAAATTCTTACCTAAATGCTCAGCTCAAACAGGTGTAAAACAAACGGCTCTTTCTTCCCATGTACTGCAGGAAGATGAGAAGAAAAAGGAGGCTGCTCTAGCTGACTTGGGATATTGGCAGAAATTCTGTTTTCTGTGCTAAGATGAGATCCTGCATGTGTCAGTAAATGAGCTTTACAGTTTGAAGTGTAGGGATTAGCTATTTTAGA
>NW_009622953.1:810-8194 GCF_000690535.1 Cariama cristata
GGGTGGAGGGAGGGTTCTTAGGGGTTTTTCGGGGTTTGTGTTTGGTTTTTTTGTTTGGGTTCTCCCCACCCCCAGCATACTTCACATTAGCAGTACTGTCCATTCCTCCAGCCCATAAATTGACAGTGCTGGAAAGGAGATGGTGTGCTTCAGATTGTTGCTGCATAATGAAATGTTTTAAAAATACATAACCCTATACACTGTAGTTGTACTACTGGAGTCTACAATGCTCTTAATACCGTAAGCTGGGTGCACATGTGGTCATAACCTGGTTAAAAATCTAATGTATATCCTGTGGGTTTTTTTTTTTTTTGAAAGTTGAACTGATTAGTTTTTCTTTGTTGTTCTTGCTGTAAGACTAATGTGCTACCTAGCTTACCTTCAAGGGTGATTTTTTGGTGTGTTTAAGAGTTAAACCTGAAGTCTCAGCTCTATAGTCTAGTTGATCTGCTTAAAAGCATAAAGTATCATGGCTAACATTGTGTTGCATATTGTACTTGTGTATTGAAAAATAAAAAAAAACTTTAAGGCAATTTTATGAAAGCATTGGGCTTCTGTCTGATTTTGGGTTTCTTTTGATCAGGAGTACCCTCTGCTTCCTTTCCTGCGACCATGAGAACTGGAAATATAAGTCTGTAACAAGGTTGTAGAGTTGTATGTAATTGTTGTATGCATTGCTTCAGGGTTTGGGCTTTACAAGTTGTGTCAGATAGCACAGAACTTCTAATTGCTAGCAGGTTGTATGTTCCAGATGATGGCGAGAGCTTGTGTTAAATCCAATTGTGCTTATTCCAGACAAATAGTGTATAGTAAGTAGGGTGAGATCCAGTTAATAAACCCTGGGGAAAAGAGAGGTGTCAAAGTAGTTGCTAGATCTCATAGCCTGTATAACATAGGCTGCTGAGTCCAGTTTTCAGGTGGGCAGGTTTTGAAGGACTGCTCCAGCCCTATAGGTTACTGCCTGTGTCTTTCAAGCCCGTCTAAGGATTTTTCTTATGAGAAAGTGAAGCCTTTCCTATGGACAGGTAAGAAGACAGTTCCAAAACTTCCAAAATTCCAGCGGTATATACTGTAGGAAGGCATCATCAAATTCAGTTTCCAGAAGTGCTAGAACAACTTACTGTGAATATAGCCTTCTGAGTTTGTAAATGGTAGAATCTGAGGGGAAAGGGATTTTAAAATTCCAGAAAAGTTCCTTCAGTGTAAGGCAACAGGTCTGTTCAAGACCTTCTCCTCTGAGGCCATTTGAAGTATAAGATACCCTGGGGTCTGCTAACAACTTTCCAGTGAACCATATGTCACATTTTGTGCAAAGTTCCCAGTGCCTGAAAGTCAGAAAATACTTTAATGAAGAACAGCCGAGTCATTCTTAACATGGGGGGAGTCATTGCTGCCTAAGGAGGCCAAGTATTCTGAGGGAGAGGCTAGATTCCCGTTCTCTTCCTTGAAGGAGTCACAGGACAGCCCAGCTATGCTGTGCATGGCAGCACAGAGTGGGGCATAAAACTACTGTTGCTTGTAGTGTAATGGTATCAGTGCCTTATGGTTTTGGTATTACTTCGTGGGTATAGATTTATAGTCGTGTGGTTACCTTGGTTCTGGTAAATCGTCCATCTCCAGCTTTAACAAAGGTACCCTTCCAGGAGACTTTCCTGCCTCTCCTTGTCAGTAGTATCTGGTCACTATGATCTGGATTACTGCAGCTTGCTCTGGTGGCAAAGGTGGCATCAACGTGGGCAATACAGCTGGGCAAAATGTTTCGGTTCACCTCTGCTAATGCCAGTTGCTGCAGCTTCGCTGTGCTTCAGATCCACTGCTAGTTGATTCCTGCAAGACTGGAAAACTAATCCAAATCTTTCAAAAACAGGACCCAAGCCACAAAGTAGGACAAGATTTGGGAACAAGGGTTGCATTTTTAGCTGTCATGCACCAAGTACTGTTCTTGCTGGAATGTAGCTTGCAGGACAGCTAAAGAGCGTCATGGTACTTTCTTAAGGGATTTGTTTTTGCAGCGAGTACTGTGGGAGACTAGAGGTGCTCAGGTTCTGGCTACACTGTGCTTCTTGGGCAGTAGGTCTATGCAGAGGTCTGTGCAATTGCAATAGTAACATTCTTGATGCTCAAACTAGCTTGGCTGTGCTAACTTATGCCTCGTTGTGTTGACTTTTGCTTCTAGAGCATTGTGTCAGAACTGCCTTTCAAGGCTCTATTAAAGCTGTCATCTGTGAGTGCTCACCATGTTGTCTTGTTTAGACCTCGGAAACCTGTGCATGCAAATTTTTTACTGCTGATCAGGGCATTGTTCTTCACTCTTAATCTCTTACCCCTTGCAGAACAAGAATCCTCCACATTTCATTAGGATTATAAATTTGTATGTATGGCTTTGTAGGAGAAAAATCCTTTTCTAGTACAACTAAAACACAAGTTCCTTGACTGCATCCCATCAGAAGTCCATGCAGCGGTACGTCCTGCTTTTAACAAGTACCAGATGCTTTAGAGAGACGCAGGAAGTCCTAATTAGGTAATTTCTTGCACATTGGAGCCTATTCAGAGCTTTCTCTTTATTAGTGGTAGCCTTATATTTGCAATGGTGAGAAGTCTTCCTTTATTTAAAAAACAAAAAAGAAAAACCTTACCTGGAACAGATGTGGTTTATTTATTAACAAATAGAGAATCTTAATTTCAAACTTCTTGTGCTTTCGGCCTTAGTGAGACTGGCAATAGAATCAGCGTTTTGTGGATGAACTGATTCTTACATGATCCACACACACACAAGAAGACTTACATTGAAGAAGAATACAGAAATTCACTTTCTACTGATGAAAAAACATTCTGTGGAATGTCTCTTCTCATTTTCCATGTCTCTTTTATGATCCCTCCCATTCGTCTTGTCTATAAGCGAGGCAGTCTTTTTAATAATCTCTCCTCATATGGAAGTCTTTCTAAGCCTCTAATCACTTTCATCATCTGTCCTTGAATTCCCTTTATTTCTTAAAATCTTTATTACCTTTAGAGGAAATAGCATAAAGGGACTTAGAAGGATTAAAAGCGTAAAAGAACAAAACAAAAAACCCAAACAACACTCACCAAAAAAGCCCAAAACAAACAAAACAAACCAAACAACAATAAATCCCTCTACCCAAAACAAAACACACACACACACACACACCCCACACCCCCAGTTTTAGGAGAAAGGGAGATTTAATCATCTGGTGCTCCTTTAAATGCAGAGATCACTGTAGAAGAAACGCTTGTTCTGGGCCTTTGTGACTTGTAACCAAACCTCCAGATATTTTATGCTCAAAGAACTTACGCCCACTTTTCCAACAGTTCCTTCATATTTTGACATAAGATGAAGATAATTTGATGAGACAGAATATTGTTAAGACCTCCAAGCATTGGTTTTAAATCCATGGTGTATCTAGAAATGTGTGAAACCTGTCAAAGCATAGGCTGCATGATGCAGGGGTATTGGGAATAAGAGAGGGAAGCCGTAAGTGTAATGTGAACCCAAAAAGACAGATTAGCTGGTTAGAACTGAAGAGAAACCTGGTTTGTTCATTTAAAATAGTAATCATGTCTTGATTATTTTGTCATTGTAGAACTGTTTGGGAAACTGTAACTTCTTAATTTTTTTGCTAGTGCCAGAAAGGAATGTTAGGAAGTTTACAAAGTTGGTATCTTTTTTTGGTATGCCTTGAGTTTTGGGATTAAAGACATCTAAAAGCTGAAGGTCAATGTTATGTGTAATTTGTTGTTGTCAAACAAAATAAAGGTGGAAATTGTTGCTGTACAGCTTAGTATGGTATTGCTGTGCTCCCCTGATCCTGCAAGGTGAACCTCTTTGGTAGAGTTACAAGCCATAAAGGTTGTATTTTCACCCAATCCATCTTCTCCCTTCCAGCCCAAGAAGACAGTTTTAAACACTAAGTAGAGGTGAGGATGCAGGTTCTTTTCAAGTTTTAAGCTGATTTTTAGGTTTGGAAGTTTTATACTTAGACCTTTCGTAGTTTTTGGTCTCCACCTGGACAATTCACATGTCTGAAGATTGTACAGTGTATCCTCTCTTTTGCTGTGCTTTTGATTCATCCTTATTGCAGTGAACGGTACTGCTTGCAGGACTGGGGCATCTATTATCACCTTTTAAGTGTTAGGTATATTAAAAAAAAGATCACTGAGGGTGAAAATCACCAACCTTCTGGTTTGTTTTCTTTTTGAAGAACATGTAATTGTCTTTCTGTCAAGTTGCCAGTGGTGATGTAGGGGAATGCCAACAGCTCTGGATCCCTAGCTTGGTTATTGTCGTCACCTCCATAGATAAGGCTTTAACTACGCACCACCTGGCACAGTGTCTGCAGAGAAGTTGAACCTTTAAGGTTTTGGCTGGATTTGACGTCTAACATTGTCCAGGCTAAAAAGATTGCCACTTCCCGTTGTCCAGTTTTAGTTGTTCTGGCACCATTAGCAAGTGTGCAGCTTTCGTCTTCACCCCCACAGTGAGTGTGGTTTTGGGAAAGACCTGTGTGGGAGATGAGTTTCTGTGTAGTGTTGAGGAATACTGGAACGTAATTCTCGCTTTTTGTTTATGTATCTAGGTAGAGAAACTTTGCTAAAGACTGGTTGCACTATCGCTAATGAGAGCTGTGAATATCTTTACTATTGAAAGTTTTGGCTTCTTCCCTTAGTCTGAAAGAGTTGGGGATTAATATGCAAAGCCAAAAATCAACCTGCTGTTCTAAAGCCTTGACATATGGGACCTGCTGTGCAATTGAGGTGGCTTGTAGCTGTGCACCTAACCTTTTTCAGACACTCAGCAAGTGAGAACTCCTCTAAGGCAGTTTTTTATATCATCATATATAATCTAAGCTTTAATTTAGGGACAAAGATGAGAGTGGAGGGATGTTTCTACTGGCTGAGTTATAAAGAATATCTACAAATTGTGAGCTGTGGTGCTGTTATTGTAGAAAGCTGAAATGAGGCTTTTTGTTTTCCAGAAAAATACCAGAAAAGCGTAATCACATTGAGAGCTGGCCCACTTCATTCTGTTTTAAGTGTTGCAATTGGATAAAATTCCAGAGGGCAGAAGTTATAGAAACCACTGCTACTAATATTTTCTTAGTTACCTCTGTATTGGACACTGAGACTGTGGGGTACTTTAATGGACTTTCAATACAAAATATTTGGCATCAATTCTAAATACTTCTCTACTATGGTAGGCACCTTTTCCTTGGTTTACCTATTTGTGTACAGTTTAGTAACAGTTACCTTCCTTTGTAAATTTTTGTTTCAGTAGCTCTGGATGAGGAAGTTACATGAGGATGCAAAGGATTAACACTGCTACTGAATTAAAATAAAATGTAATCCAAGTAGTGCTGAATCCTTTGGAAACTTTTGATTGACATCAGTGGCCTATGGAACCAATCTGAGATGAATTAGAACAGCCTTATGGAAAATTCGCTATGTATTAAGTGTTCTTTACAGGATGGTAGATGCTGCTTCCAGTTCGTATTACAGTCTCATCTAGCTTAAACCAGGATGGTGTAAGTGGGTTTTCATCTTTGTTTTTGTTTTGTAAATAAATGTTCGTGTAGCGAGTTTAGCTAAAAATACCTGGAAACCTGTTTACTTTCCTGGCAAAGGTTGTGATGAAAAGAGCAGCCTCTGTGTGTGTGTATCTAAGGTATGCAACAATTAAACACTCTGATTATCTATGTCATGTCATTTTTGTTAAAGTTAATAGGACTGTGGCTTTCAAAAAGGCTATTCGCGTTTACAAGGTACTACACCCTTGGCTTTTCAAGCATTAAACAAGATTTTTTTTTCTCTCTCTATTGACTTGCTAATCCTGTGTTTAAAGCAAGGCTTTTCAGTTAAGATGGAGCATTATGGTGGAAGTTGGTGTTTTAAAGATAGGGAAGACTGCAATGCTCTAGAGTGGGTTTATATGCGCAGGAGGTGTTGATTTGTAAGGTGAGACAACACATTGTGCAGGGCTGGTGGAAGTATAAGTCCTCCATTGTTAAGAAAAACCTGGTCTTGCCTACTACCACCAAAAAAGCAAGTAACACAGCTTATGGGAAACGTGAGGAGTCAGTGCTTTGGGATTTGTAAACTATTAATTTTTAAATCTAAGTGAATTTCTAAGTGGGCTTTCAGTGCCACACCACGAGAATTACTGCAACAGGAAGAGAAGCCTTGTTAGGGTAAGTTGATGTAGCAAGTTCCTCTAGTTTTACAGCATTCACGTGTCCTTTTATTCCAAGTTATTCCAGTACATGTAATACAGAAATTACAATTAAGCTAGTGCTCATTGTTCAAATGCAAAATGATATAAATATGCAGAAAATGTGCTGCTTTATACCGGTGTGTGTACACGGGTGAGTGAAGCCCAAAGATCAAACTACCGGACCCATTAGAATTGACTCTTAATATTTTTCTAATTCAGGGCAGTACAGTTTAGTCGCATACTGTACTATAAGTGTGCTAAGGACTTCTGAAGATTGCTTCACCCTCGCTTCCTAAGAGATAAATTCATATCAAAGGGGACATGGCTGTTTGGACTTCAGTGACCATTGACTGTGTCTTGGATTACAGTAGACAAGAAGCTTTAGTTGAAGGCTGCAGACAAATGCAAGGAAAGGTGGAAGCTTTGGAACTGAGTAGAATCAAACCCAGGACTAGTCTCAAAGAGATACTTAGTGTTAGAAAAACTAAACGAACAGATCTTGTTGAGTGAGAGTTGCCTAGATCAGGTGTGAGGAACTCTTCCTACTTAAGAAGGGCCAAAGAAGACTTTTGACTGTGCACTCATTCACAGCTTCTCCCTGCCAGCTTTCCTAAAGCTGCTCAGAGCTATCTTGCATCAAGTCCTTTAGCAGCACCCTAGCATGGGGCTCCGTCACCCCCACTGTGGTCGTATTATGCTTACAGATTCTGCACCCCTCCCAGTGCCCGGCTTCCTTGCTCCCAGTCCGAGGGCTGAGGGGCAGGGAAAGTGTGTGGGTGTGACTGGGCAGCTCTCAGCAGCTTTTGGGCATGGTCAGGGCAATAGCAAGGAATGGAGAAGATAGTAGGGAGACATGATGGAGAGAGGAATAGAGATGGGACTTCACATGCTCTGCCCAGAATGGAGTCACTCCCACTTTCTCGCCATCTCTCTCTCTCTTTCACTTTTTTTTTTTTTTTAAGAGAAGTGTCTAAATGTTGTAGATGCTGTAAGTGAGATACAGAATTCCATCTGCAGTAAATGTTGAATGTACCGGTCTGGAGCTTTTGAATCCACACTTTGATATTTGTGCTGTATGTGGACACTGAATTATCAGTGTCAATAGTGTCATACCTGTGTCAATATATTATAATTATTTTATTATAAAATAATAAATTA
>NW_009622954.1:0-206 GCF_000690535.1 Cariama cristata
TTGTTTTGTTTTATTTTGTTCTCCTCATGATGTGCTTTAGGATCCTAAGAGACCATTCATTTCTTCGAATAAGTGATGAAGATTGGGGTGAGTTGATGATCTTTAAAATGTACTTTTTGTGTGTAAGATGGGAGTGAGGTACCTTTCATTGGTACAAGGAAGAAGAGTAGGCGGGAAAGACTGTCTGTGCCAGATGAGAGAGTTGG
>NW_009622954.1:263-671 GCF_000690535.1 Cariama cristata
AAAACAGACCTGTGCTGCAATGCGTGGTAGGTGTATGTATTTCCAAAGGGGAAGAAAGGCTCTAGCTGCCACTCCTGGTTGCTGAGTGGAATACAAAAAAGAGTCATGTGAAAGACACACAATAGTTTTTGTGAGCAGAACACATGCCTAGCACCAGCACTGACTGACTGAATGCTAAACAGGCTTAGAAGACCCAGAACTAACAACAGAGAAGAAAGCTGATGTGCCAAGGGGCAGAAGAACAGGGGGAACCTTCAGTGAGATGATAGGGGGTGATAAGCCAGTTGAGCAAACTTTTGCAAAGATGGTCTAGCTTCTGTACTCCTTGTTTGACTGTACTTAAGTGCAGGAATTTTGAATGCTTATGAATTCTATACAAGAGAGCTCCGTACAAGAGGCAGAAAAGCT
>NW_009622955.1:0-3681 GCF_000690535.1 Cariama cristata
ATGATCTCCAGAGGTCCCTTCCAACCCCCTCCATTCTGTCATTCTGTGATTAAAATAGAAACATCTAATAAGCAAAGGAACTAAAAAGGCAACATAACCCTTATTTTAAACAAAGCAAACCTAAACCTTTTCCAAACCTTGTTTTAAACTTGCAAAAGAAAACTACAGCAAGTATTTAAATAAATGTTCACATATACTTTAAACTCCAAATACCCACAATCCCCATCCCTACTCTGCTAAGAAGTAAACTTCTATATTATTGCAAATTGACCTGATTTTTTTCAGTAGCTCCTAAAATTGGTACAGTAACAAAGTAGAGTCTGCAGACTAAATGTGTTTAGTCTTTTACAAGCAATCAGCTTATAGCACTGACATCATAAATCAGGACTTAAATTTGGTACCAAATACAGTCATGTTACACTCTAATGAGACTACTCACATAGCAGCCGTAAGCAGTTTGGAAAGCAATGGTTTGAAAAGGGCATTTTGAAACAGCTTGCTGCCTTCCAACAGCATTACAACCCTGCAAGACTACCTTCGCTGCCCCAGGCGCTCCTCTGAAGTCCGATGTGGAAGGTCTGTCCCAGTTTCAAGACATACCTAGCCCACAGCTTTCTGTAAACTCCTTCCACAATGGAGAGAAGGTAGTGCTGAGTTTGGTAATGCAACAGGAATTTGATTCCCTTCCATAGGAATTTGACTATGAGAACAATTTATTTAGATAAACTAGTTCTGTGACAATGTCCTTCAGTTATTATAAATTAGAGTTGGTAAACCAGGAAAACTGTTCTTCAACCCATTTTGAAGATGCTAGCCCAGTACTCGGTTAACAAGGTTAAAGGATGTGAGATCTGAGAACACACAGATTGAAATCAATGTTGTCGGCATTAATACATTACATAGGACAGATAAGATGATTAAATTTTGAGGGAGATGTTCCAAGTTTTGCGGTTATATTTTCTTAACATGAGATACATGGCAACATCTTTTATGTACGCTTGATACAATAGTGAGCAATTGTCGGTAGCAGGCCTATAAAACTCAGGTGTGTACCCTCTGGTAATTTGTCTCATACATCTGTGCAGGAACATTGAATTTTCTGTCCTGGTGCTCCTCTCTGGCCCTGGCATGGCACAGTGCCAAGCACACAGCCTTAAGAACAACAAATAGCACTAGCCCCATACTGGCAAGCTGGAGCATGTGTGTTTACTGTACGCTCATGCTATGACAAACAGGGCAATATTTAGTGTCGCAGGAACAAATGCCAGACATCTCACATATTTCCTCAACCAACGTTGTCTGCAGGATAACAGGATAATCCAGAAATCTAATATGGAGAAAAATGCACAGAGAATGTTTATTGCACAGCTCCGGTGTGCAGAAAGAGCTCCTGCAGTTGGATGAACAGCATGCTTTTAGCACTCTTTACAAAACCATCTTTGCAGAAACCCACCAATTCCAACTGACAGCTCCAAAATGTATTTTAACAAACACAATGGTACAGTGAGAATTAATTAAATTCTGTAGCGCTACAGTGCCTTTCTGTTTTAAAATTTAGCACACTTGCACACTATTCTAACGGTGAGAAACTGTGCTGGAAACTTTTAAAACTATTTTAACAACAGCTTTATAGTTCTCTGAAGTAAATACTCAATGTCTATCTAAATTGAAAGAAAGTTTTTAAAGTCAGGAAGTCATAGAAAATTTACAATTCAGAAATTACTACAATGTGTCAACAAGGATATTTTGTAAATTTTGCTAAAATCATCCATTTGGCAAGGCTGTATTTTCCTCATATTTAGAGAAATGGGAAAGTTCAATAACAAAAACCCCCACCCCAACTCATTGAAAATCGTTATTTCCTAACAATTAAACATTTGCTTGGGATATTTCAAAACCAGTGTAGCAATAAAGCTTTAAAATGAAAGACTGTGCACTGAACTAATTTTCTCTGAACTGATTAGATACACATAATAATTAAAGTGGATAATGCCAAACTGAAAAGTTGAATCTACAATTTTGCTTATATAATTAAATCACAGATAAATAAACTATGCCTCTAAAATATTACTTGTTATTTTATTAACTTCAAGTTGTTTAAAAGTAATCCATGTAGTTGTTACAAGAAGACATTTACAACATGCAACATTGACTATTTCTTCAAAAGGTAAACTTGACAGTGGTAGTTTTATATCACATCGCAAATACTCTTGTCGTTGATTTGTAGAAGACAACAGAAAATTAAATATCCTTTTCAATATGTGGAATGCTAGACTGACACTTTCATAATGGAAAATGCACAGATACACTCTGGCATATCGTCTCTTGTTCGTATTGTAACCAAACAGAAACATGACCATCTATTCACCTTTCCTGAACAACCTCACCCACTTTCTACACAACTGCATTTGAATAACCTTCCAACAGGGGAACCGGCCAATAATCAGACAAAAAAATACACATCCGTCAACACATCGATATTTTTAAAGCTAAACCAGGTCTTTGAATCAAGTTTTCTCTCCAGCTTCTTCTAGTTCATAAATAGTACTCATTCTGACAACAAACGTCAGATAGTAGATCTACAGCTCTGTAGAGATTCTGGGAAGCTCTGGGAGGTTGTAATAGGAGATACGAAGGATCAGCAGTGAGCAAAGGAAGCTCCAAGCCTTCCTTCACCAGTGCCTAATAGGTACAGTACAGCAGCTCGTCCTGGAGTTGTTTTGAAAAAAGTCATTTGAAAATGGTGTCACTCAAATTAATTTCTGTTACAGGAAGCACTGCAGGAGACAGTCTCAGATAGCGATGAAGAATAACATTCTCACTAGACATCTAAATATGAGTTATTGCTTTAAAAAATGGTAGCACGCAATAAAAAAATTAAGATAAAAGTGGGCAAAAAATGTAAGATGTATGGGCAATTTTGAAAATTCAAAACTGTACATCAAAATAAGGAGTTGGGAAAGAAACAGCATCTGATTTCTCTGAGAAAAGTCAAACTACCTTCATTTTTCTCACAGGAGCATAGTGTGTATGTGGAGGTACCCCTGTGCCAACATAGTGGAGTACAACTACAGTTTAAAGACCCGATGCTGTAAAGTAATGCTTGGAATTCACCTGCCCTGTCATCCTGGTCGGATTTGCCAGCATCACCCAAACACTGAGAACATTCTTCAAGATGCCTCACTGGACATCTTAACAAACTACAGATATAATTTAGCTCATAACACACTGACTCTGCTAACCAAGGAGGCTGGAAGTAGGATTTGGTATTCTTTTACTTATGTGGTGGCTTTTTAAATTAGATATTCAGAGATTATCTTAATATGTATGTTAATACATATGTTATGGGCTACACTAAGTCATATTGAAAGCTAAAATGATTTTGTCAAAGCTTTTAACTCTGATTTTTACCAACTCTTCTATTACTTCATCATTGTTTTCAATAAATTATTGAGATTAAATTGCAAATAGCTAAAACCAACATCCTTCTAGAATGTTCATTCACTAAATAACGGCTTTGCTCACAAGAACAAAATTTTATCATAAAGTATCAAAAATAACACAAAACACATCACCGATTCTGTATGGATACTGGTAACACTGCAATCTCCACTGGAGCACAAAAAAAGCTTAAAATGCCTTTAAAATGTTGTGCCTCACGGGGTAAAATATGCACACTCT
>NW_009622955.1:3712-6808 GCF_000690535.1 Cariama cristata
TGCAGGTATATTCTTTCATGAAAATGTAAAGTCCTTCATCCTCTGCACATTCTCGGATGATTTAACTGGATACTCCCTCAGTTTATGGGCTCTGTTGCCTTCCTAACGGTGTAGCAAGCCACTTAAATCCTTTAGCACAGCAAGCTGTCCACTGTCTTTCTAGTTAGCTTTCAATGAGTATTACCTTATTGTGCAGGTGTTGGGGCATTAGAGTTGTTGTGAGGGTGTGGGTGATGCTGTGGTACTGCTGGGAACACAGGAGTGAGATCGTCCCATCTGGCAACCAGCTGCGAGTTTTGCTCCTCTATATCATACAATGTTTTCCTGGAATATTACGTTCCTCCACCACTTCTGTTTCTTTATCGGAAAACTTCAGCACTCCCAATTGCAAGATATGCTACCTTGGCACTCCCGGTCCCCCCACCTCCTCCTTCCCCAAATTCCCAGCCCTGTTAGCTTAGGTTTTTCTTTATTTATTGGTAGAAATTTTATACAAAAAACATTTTTTCCATGTGGTAAAACAGGTTTGGGAAGACTTTTGTTTTGGAGATACAACAGCAGTGAAATACAAAGCTACAAAGAACCTAGAAAATAATTTATCAGCATTAAAAAGTTGTATTTTAATTCAACATTTTGCTTCAGACATTCCAGTAAGCTTCAAGTTGTTTTAGAAAAGTCAGTAAATTACAAGATGTAATGACATCAAGGCAGGAAGTCACCTCCTGCTAGAAGAAATAATGAACTTAAATTTGTTAGAAATTTGGGCTAGAAATCACTAGGTTTCCATGAGAAACAGAGGAAAGTCGTGTCAAGGCTTGATTTACAAATAAGAAAAATTCCAATTAAAGTTATTAAAGTTGTAAGACTATTTGACAGAACTATGTGACTTTTACATCAGTTTTATAAGGTTTGCGTAAATGATATATACAGCATACCAATACATGCAACACACTCAAAACAGAGGGCTATCCATCTTTCTTCAACTGTGCAATACTAACAAACTTCCTAAAAAGTGGATCTACATTCATTAAACTTGGATCTCTACAATACTGGGTTACTGAGCATCACAAATTCAATCTGCATCAAACTAGCATATGCCAGCCTAGCTGCCAAATCAAATCACACCACAGAGAATTCACCGTACCTGTTGTTTTCACACTAGCTATGATATAACAAACTACCCAGTGCAACAGATTGCAGCTCTGCTGCCTAACAGTACTTGATTCCATCTACAGTCTGCCCTACAATATCTTCTGTCAATATTTCTAGAACAAATTTGAACTAGCAAAGACATTTTATACAGGATCTGTACTTTCTGTTGTGCAGTTGGAAATTATTTTGATGGTGCTGTCCAAAAACCAGATTTACTGTATTGTTCAGCTGCAGCCTTTCCCGTACGTCTAATGAAGAAGACATCTGAAGGAGAAGATGCTTCATATCTATTATCAATCCAGAGTAACAGGTTGCTACTGAGCCTGGTTTTATTGATGTAGTGGTACCAGCCATAGGCTAATAGAAAGTACCATTATCAAATTACCTGGATATATGGATGCACGCAAGAGGAATGTGTGAAAAGGTGTTTTTCTGGGCCCCAAATGACTACTGAGAGAGTCACAGTACATCAAGCATTTAACAAAAACTGAGACTGCAACAAGTTGTTTTCATAGACTCAATGAGGTTGGAAGAGACCTCTGGGATCACCGAGTCCAACCTTTGCCCTAACACCACCATGTCAACGAGACCATGGCACTAAGGGCCACGTCCAGTCTTTTCTTAAACACCTCCAGGGATGGGGACTCCACCACCTCCCTGGGCAGCCCATTCCAAGGCCTAATGACCCTTTCTGTGAGGAAATGTCTCCTAATGTCTAACCTGAACCTCATCTAGGGCAATTTCAGACTGTCCTGTCACTGGTTGCCTGGGAGAAGAGGCCGACCCCAACTTCACTACACCCTCCTTTCAGGTCGCTGTAGAGAGCGATCAGGTCTCCCCTCAGCCTCCTCTTCTCCAGACTAAACACCCCCAGCTCCCTCAGCCGCTCCCCATCGGACTTGTGCTCCTTCACCACCTTCGTTGCCCTCTCTGGACACACTTCAGCACCTCAAGATCTTTCTTGAAGTGCGCGGCCTGACTGAAAGGAAGACCAGATCCTTCCCTCTGTGTGACTTTGGGAATAAAAATCACTTTGCAGGCCATTCCAGAGACAGTGGTCTGAAGTGAACAGCAATGTCAGCTGAGAGACGTGTCTTTTATATTTCTGTTGATTGGGTCTGCAAGCTCTACAGGTCCTCTGCCCAGCAGGAAAAACAGGAATATATTTTGTATGAGCATTTAACATGATCTGGTTTGTCTGATGGGTTATTTCACTATAACTGGCAAAACAAATACGGTCATGTATTCAGTTTAGTTTTCCAGTAAATATTTCCTGGGATAGCTAAAGGCATACTCAAGCCACGCTACCAGTGAAACCAGTTTGAGAAATGGCAAAACAAGGCTCTGAACAGGAGATGTTCCCTTCAGTGAACAGGGACCCCTTCTGTGCAACGCGGTGGCAATATGCTTGAGCCACGTAGCAAAGGACACTTTTGCTGCTGTGACATCTACTGCAGTGTGGGGAATTAAAACACCCATATTCTGCTTTTCATGTGCTTGGCTGCTAACAATGCAGGGACAATTCTTCTCAATCAGCTTGATATAAGAGACTTCTGAAATAAGTTAGTTTTCTACAAAATCTGACTTTATTTTTCCCAATGGAAGAACCTACTAGGAGTTCAAATGATTAATAAACTACTCACAAATGGGAAGGTCTACCCATTTTAATTCAACCCCCCCCCCCCCCCCGCCCCTTAAAAAGCAGCTCTGCTTCTCTTCTACCAACATTTTTAGCACATGCTTCAAGCAGGCATTTTAATTGTTGATATACACTGCTGTTTAGCAGCCATTACAGACTTGCAGGGGTCAAGATTAATGATTAATGCACATTAGTTATTATGTGAAATTTAAAGTACTTTTAGAATTCATTAGGGAAACTAAAGGTTGTAATATATCAGCTACTTTTCCTGATAGGAACAATGTTGCCTTACAGCATTCATGCTA
>NW_009622955.1:6839-12003 GCF_000690535.1 Cariama cristata
ACGTCTCAACAGTGGCATAGAATGAAGGATTAAAAACATTTGCTAGCAGTTGTTAATGCACTTCTTGGTTTTCTTATTCTCAAGAGAGATTTAGATATCCATACATCTTACTAAGGAAAACCATAAATTGTTTAATAGCTTATAAATTGCACTGAAACATTCAGCCTCACTAAAGGAAAAAATACTGCCTAAATTACCAGAGGGCCAACCCTAGGCTATTCTTCAGAATGTTCATGCCAGCTTTCTCACCGATACGTAAAATGAAGCAGTATGTTACTAGTTTTTCTCACCCTGCACTTTCAGTCTTCCTTACCCTTCTCTAGTCCTTCAAAGCCACAGATGCCAAACAACATTAATATCTATGGACTGCTGAAATGGGGTAGCGGTGGTAATAACAAGTCTTTAAATAGGAAGTGCTGGGGGAATTGTATCTCTTATGTGAGTGGGAGCAGGACACTGGAGCCTGTTATCGTTAATTGCTCCTGTGGCAAACCAGAAATAACTCCTAAACAATCTGATGCTTAGAGAGTCTTATCTGAATTCACATCCCATCAGAGGAAAGAACTCTCCCTGTGTGTGGCACAAGTGCTCTGAAGTCAAAACCAGAGCGAAATGTTTTTTCTACTCCTCCCCTTGTGAGTGAACACTAAAAGCTCAGGTTTTCAAATCCGCTCAGGTTTTCAAATCCACTCAGGTTTCTAGTTTGCCTCCTCTTGCTCTAGCCATCACAGGAGCCAAGCCGGAGTTGTTGATTCTACAAGGTGGCAGAACAGGTAACATACCCTTAAGCAGACCAAGTCAGGAACTCCCAACTCGTTTCCCATTATCCTGGTTTCCTTTCTCAATTGCAGGCTTCCTTTCTTCAAACTTAAATTGTACTCTTGGCATTTTTTAGATCTAGGTAACACCTAAATAAAATGTTTCATGCAATAGCACCTCTCCTAGCTGGGCTACAGGGCCGGCATCAGATAACTGCCCTTTGTGTATTGTTCTGAAAACTCTCCACTCCTATCTGTGAGATGTTTTGATCAGTCCCACAGCCAACAATCTCAAAGGGTAGCATGAGATATCAAGAGTTCTCTGAGAGCTCCTCGGATGGGGTCAACAGCCAGCTCCCATTTCCCTGGGTTTGGGTTAGGCTAGGATCCCATCTTTTACCTCATGCACCTCTGCTGTAGGCTCCTAGGACTTGCCCAGGGCTCTTCTGACTCCCAGGTAGCTTACGCATACTCTTTCCTCCAACTCTGACCTTAGCAATGCTGATTTTACAGTTCACTTAATGGTGATATGCTAATTAAAGCAAACAAACCACTTGTTCTTGATTCCGAGACAAACTCATCTTTACTGCAGAAGCACAAGAAAAACAGACCTGGATAAAAAGACAAACATGTTCACCTAATTTCTTCCTCTCGCTAGTCTAGATCACTCCTTAGACTTAAGGTTGGCATCCTCAAAGGGTGCCAGGATCCTCCCTGCTGCACATGGACTCTTCTCCAAACTGAAGTGTTGTTTTGCAATGCTTCGCACTTTCTTCTTCAGCTGGTTTCACAGTTAAACAAGAATCCTCTGCTGGAAATCACGTCTCTTTTCTCTGTTCCTTCTCTTTGATTATGTGAATGCCTCTCATCACTTTTCAGCCCTCACTCTTTCTAAAACGGTAGTAACAAATACCTGATTTTTATAGTCTGCTTCTACAAAATCCAGCTGTTGTAGACTGGTGCTTCTTGCAGATCTATTATAGAAAATTATTTTTCCTCAGGTTCTAGTCACTCCATTGTTCTGGGATGGAAGCTATTAGTTAATGGCTCTGCAGCAATAAAAGGCAATGACTGCAGAAAGACTTCTACTTCAAATACATTGGTGCATTAGCGAGAAATCAATTTCATTACTTCACCCAGAACCTTTAGTTATACACAGATTCACTAAATGATTACAGAAAGTAAGAGTTAGAAAAGAGAAATATAAGAATAACAGCAATTCCTATATACGCTTTAGCATCTATTAGCACGTTTAAGTAGACAAGGAGAACAAGGTTAATACTCTTATACCTGATGACCTACATTACGGTTCCAAACTTTTCCTCCTGTATAAACTAGAAAAAAGTAACATCTTAGATTCTCGGTTCATTTTGCAGATACCAGCACACTTCTTATGGAAAGCGCAAGTGAAGCCTACTTAGTGTTAAAGTAAATTGAGAAAATAAAGATATATTTTAACAGCACTTTCCTAATTCTAGTAACATACAGACTTTTAATTGTCTGTCTATCCTTCCCCTGAAGTATTAGAACTGTTAGAACTTAAGTGTCAAGTAGACTGTTAAGCCACATAGTAATGAAGTAGGAAAACCCATTAAGAAAAAATGGTATTGACGACTTAGTTCATTTTTAATGAATTCTCTATATACTAAGACACACTAGCTTTCAACTCCGTTACTGAAAACACTTAGTATAAGAGAACTTTATGCTATTTTTCACTTTTCCAAAGACACTTGTCTTCTGATCTCAATTGCGTTATCACTATGTCCATTAATAGGTACAATCTCAACATCACTTGCAATCCACATTACGTTAACTGCACACACAGACACACCTGGACTGGATAACATTATATCATCGCACCTAAACAACTTCTAGGTATTTTCACAGCAAACAGTAGAAGCAGCTGAAGGCAGATGGTCACTTGAACCAGACTGTATTTCAAAGCATTTTGAAACTTCCCATCTGATGTGGTCTAACACAAACACAGATATTATAGACAACCACTTTGTGAGAAAAACAGTCTTGTGCAGTTTAGGTGTCTTTTAGCAATTTGCAATGATTTGAATCCTCCATATTGTGGAGGGAAATGTGAAGACACCACAGATTCATGTTAAAGGATCTCCTACAAGTTCAAAGTACCACTGTTCAGCTATTTAGTGAACAAAAAAAAGTATTTATAGAATTATAACAACTTACTTTATTCTTAATGTAAAATTTATCAGATTTAGGTGATAGTTAACATGGAGAATACCTCATTTACTATACCATCAAATGCTAAAGGAACTGGGCAAAAAAACAACATCATATCCATATGGAGAGAGACTTTGGAAAAAAATCTCTTTGAAAAAGGAAAGGTTAAAAAAATTCAACTCCTGTTTATATTTGATAGGTTTGATTTGAAAAACACTCATGTTTTGTGGATATGAATGTTACTGAGAAACAATTTATTCAAGTTGTTTAGGAACGCTGTACAAGAAAAGTAGTTCAGATACTCTTTCCTGAAAGAGCCAGCCCAGGAGGAAAAAAACCCAGTCAGTCCCCTTGAACTTCAGCTATGGCACCTGCCATGTAAGATTTATGAAAAACCCCATGTATTAGTGATAATACTGAAGTTTATAAGGACAAGATCACCATCACTGACCATACAACAGTAGCCAGCAGCATACTCGCATGCACTCCGTTCTGCTGTTGCAGTTGTGAGCAGGCCACAAGCAGCCCTTGGAGAGAATCACAGAATCATTTGGGTTGGAAAGGACCTTTAAGATCATTGAGTCCAACCATAAACCTAGCACAGCCAAGTCCACCACTAAACCATGTCCTTAAGCACCACATCTACATGCCTTTTAAATACCTTGGGTGACTCCACCACTTCCCTGGGCAGCCTGTGCCAGTGAAAGAGAGCGATTAAGCATTGACCTTGCATGCTACGGAGCAGAGCCAGCTCTCTTAGGACAGGTACCATGGATATAATATGTGTAACTACAACTCTTGCCATTTTAGGGAATGGCCCAGCTACACCTTAAAAAGCTGCCTTGAAGCAAACACAGGCTCTAGGGCAGTCCACAGTGTAACGAAGCTAGTTGCTTTTCACATTAATTCTGCGCCAAGGTTCGCTTGGTTGGGCCAGAGAACTTTTAGATTGTAGGGTTTGCTTTCTAAAAGCCTCCAAGAGGATCAGCATCTCCATTTTAGAGGAGAAAAAAAAATGCTGCAATGGAAACTTAGCAGCTTGACACTTTTCAGCAAACATGCACAAGCTGTGCACTTGCTCCTTGTAGGAAACACAGAGAAATACAAGACCATTTCAGTCTCATGATCGAAATGTGAACCAGCACCTCGGTTAATTTTAGCTCTAGTTAATAGTCTAAATGTGTGGAAGTTCACACTCTCGCTGTTCTCTCCTGTGACTTTTTTTTTTTCTTATCCAGTTAATGATCTGAGGCTTTCCAAAATGCATGTTCCTCTTTAATTAACAGATATTGTATTAGGCCTTTGCTATAACTCATCAGTTGGCAGCTCAAAGTATTTCAGAATCTATAAGCAGCAGCTATGAAGTGAACGACGTCCTCCTGTGATTTCTCCTGAAGCAGAATGCATCTATCACCTGTGCTCCATATATTGATGATGGACATGTGCTCGGATTCTTAGAACAAGGACCCTCCTCTTCAACAGCTGAATAAGCATACCTCTATTTCCCTACTGATTTATGCATCTCTAAACACACAAGAGACCTAGTTAGACCTGTTTTCCTCAGTAATCTTTCAGTGATTTTTACGAGTTTTGATTTTGCTGTAAATGGGGATGGAACCAGCTTATCTCAACATCTCCCTGCACACTAAGATCCCATTCTCCTTTCTTTGCACATTAGTAATTTCGACACAGGAAAACTATTTTATCAAGGAGAAAGAAAAAATTCAGGATACATATCTGACAAATAAAAAGAAGAAAAAGAAACCTATATGTCCTGGTTTGGTTAAAACAGGACTGTTTCTCCTTTCAGGAGTTCTTCTTTCAGTTAAGTCTCTTCTAAGTAACTGCACTTTCTGAAAGTACAGCTACATGTTTTTCAGACAGTTTGTGTTTGAGACCTGATAACGCTTGATGTTTGTAGTTGCTACTGAAGCATCGTAGGATTGGTATGCACAGAGGCCCATGTTTATACTTATCCCCATGAGAACCAAGGCCACTGCTGGCCCTCTTTTGTTAAACAAGTAAAAAGTCATAAAAGGATCGCACCTGCAGAAGAGTGCAGATGGGACAGGTGACCAAAAACTGACCAACGAGGTATTCCATCCCATCCACGTCATCCTCAGTATAAAGCTAAGGGATCACAAGGGTCTTGTTTCTCTTCTCTCATGGCCGGCATCCCTGTGGGACCCTGCTAACTCCCCTGCATCCGACCTCGA
>NW_009622955.1:12239-30446 GCF_000690535.1 Cariama cristata
ACCCGTAAGTGTCTCTCCCTTTTCTCCATCCCTTCCCCTTCTGGGGGGGGGGGGTTAACAGAGAGCATCTGTTGCCTGCTTTAAGAGCCGGCCCAGCCTTAAATGCTGACACTGTAGAATTTCATGCAAGAATACAAGAAGAAGATACATATATACATATACACACATACATAAGTGTTTCTCCATTTTGACGTGAATTATAAGCCTAATACAGTAACTGGAAAACTGGAACTTCAGAGAATTATATCTATTTGAAAAGATTTACTGAAGAATTTCTTATGCTTTTCTGACACAGAACTCCCATTTGTTGAACTTGAAGTTTCAAAAACAAGAGTTTGAGGGCCAGGTGTCAAAGATCAGCTTTTGGGTAATCCATATTTCATGCAACCACTTTCATTACAGAGCAGTAACTTATGCCAGAAGAACAGCATGAAGATGTTACTTCCCCTAAATTTCTACCTACAACAACCCATTTGTCAGAATCCTTTGGCTCTTGCAAAACTGACTTTGTTACTATAAACTCTGGATGGCAAAATTCATCATACTACAGCACTTTCAAAGCTAGGCTAGTATTTTAAGTACTACATGTTTTCCATGCCTTTATTCTGGAATTACTATTATACATGTTAGGTAACAGGAAGGATAAAGAGAATTTTTTTTTCTTTAAAACAAAAGGAGACCTCAGAAAAAAATTACTAGGTCATTCTAAGGTTTGCATCACCCTCTGAAAATTAGTTTCCTCTGTGCTTACATCCATCACAGCATGGACAGTGACATGTTAGGGAGCTAGTCATGCACACACATCATTTCCACTGGTACCGTACCTTCTGGGTAATAAACAAATCTACACTTAAAGAGTTTCCTGCTTTCTACAGGATTAAAAGTGTGCTTTATGTGAAGAAGAAAATAAAAGTACAAATATGAGTAGCATCTAGCTCTGCATGAGTTGCAGCTTCGCATCTGCAATGTTGTTTTCCTATTGTCATTTAAAAACATTATATTTCCTCCTTGAAAACTGGTTGGAAAAACCTAAGGTACCTTAAGAGTGGAAAAAAATAAAGTATATTTTGAATTGATGTGTGCTTCCTCATATTGGCTCCTCTCTAGTAACCAGTATTCTTTTTGCTACTTTGTTTCTGAAGACTATAAAAATCTACACATTTCTTCCATTTGTCAAATACATGCTAAGTACCTTCACCTGAAACATGATGTAATACTTCAGCAGGCACAAATATGCAGTAGAAAAAGGTAATTTTCCCTAAGTATTCCGTAAGGACTCCATGAAGAATTTCTTATAGTTTTTACTTCCCTCACAGAATCCTACCATCAATTTATAATACAAGTTAAAGAAACCTAAGGTTAATGGCTGTCAACATTGTTTAATCTCTTAATTTATCACATAAATAAGAAGATGATGTCACCATCAAGAATCATACTAGAAGAAAACTAAAGTAATGCATGCTTCCCAAATGAAGCTGCAAGCACAAAGGTTGCTGAATCATGCAACATACCTTTCTCAAATCCCAATTTTTGCACTATTCATCGATTTCTTCTTAGGCATTAGATAGATGCACAAAGAATACATAAGATTATATTCCAGACAAGCATATGAAATATATTTTAATAAGAATATGCAGTCAGTTTCCTACAAAATTTACTGATGAATCTTCAGGTCAAAACTGCCCAGGTGAAGAGCAGCACAGATCCTTCCATTAGACTCAAGTTCATCCCTCAGAACTGATGCCTGGGTTTTGTGGAGAGTTCCCCAGTTCCTTCCTCTTTTTTTTTGTTTAATAATTGGTTAAGATAAGAAAATAGGACTGTATATATTAAAAGCTGATCTCTCTGTATTAATATCTGGCAGTTTCACTATAAAAATTATTCCCTTCAAAATGCTTCATTTTCACCACATATACAAGACAGCAATCACCTCAAATTTCTTCTTATATTGTTACTTAAATTTTTTTTGTGTGGGGAACATAGCTTTATGTCCATGATGCCCAGAAAATCATGAGTTTCAGTCTTCCCCTTCCCATATCTTATGATCCCCAGACGGGAAGGACAATTAAGACATACATAAATATACACATATGCAGTAAGGACTGTGATTTTTAAAATGAAGCCATTTTGAGGGCATAGAGTTGATAGTATCCTTTTAAAATCAAAGTAAGGTTTTATCAATTGTCCTTTCAAAAATCTTAAATTTTCCTCTCACATATAACGGAAACAGCTGACCACTTTCTGAAGACTAAGGAAATAAGGACTGTGATTTTTAAAATAAAGCCATTTTGAGGGCATAATAGAGTTGATAGTATCCTTTTAAAATCAAAGTAAGGTTTTATCAATTGTCCTTTCAAAAATCTTAAATTTTCCTCTCACATATAACGGAAACAGCTGACCACTTTCTGAAGACTAAGGAAATAAAGAAGATGACAGATGATATTGAAGGGAGAAAATAAGTGATCAGGAATATAGGAAGTATAAAAGCTTCAGCCAGCCCACAAGAATTACTCATTCATATTTTCATTTTTAGAAAAATGCTATGGCATTTTCATCTAGAGGAGTGACTTCAGATAATAGGAAGTCTGATCAATTACAGGGCTTTAAAATACTACCAGTGGGATTAACTGACAGAGAATATCCAAGATGGGCACTACTGTACTTGAACTCTTAAGACATTAAAAGTATGGTTCAGAAATTTTTCTTCCTCCAGCTTGAGAGCCTCTGAAATAAGTATCCTAATGCAAAATGCAATCATCCCATTATCCCTGAAAGGGTTGTACCACTCACAAAAAGGGTACACCACAGCAGGAAGAAACTCCAGCAATGACTCTGCCATGCAAGGTATGTGGTGCTTTACACCCAAAGTACAGGATTTTGATTTACAAGAGCATTATTATCCCCTCTGTTGTCTTCAGGATTTGATTTTGTTGTGTTCTCTTCCTGCTGTGCCCTTCAGATCTATCCGGTTCCTTATATCAAGCTACCATCCCCAGCAATTCACATCTTTTCTATTAGTTTCCCTAAAACTTGTACCTTCCTTTCTTCCTCTTGTATCTTCTTCTCTTCTCCAATTCAAATTGTCTCTCATCCTCACAAGAGAAACATGCCTTTTTGCCAAGACATCCAGCCACGTAAAAATTGAAAAGTGATGAAATGGAGAAAGGATCCCAAGATCAAAAAACCACATTTATTTTTCAGATGCTGGAAAGAAAAAGACATTCCTTGATAAGCAATATGGATGTCATCGGCATTACATCCTAATATTCACCTTGTAAGTTATACTTGTGCCCTCAGCTTCTGCAAACAAAGCAGCAGCTTAGAGCTCATATATATTCCTTTATGAACAGTGAAGAAGGTTAAATCCATATGAGGAGCCAGAGGGAGAACTTAATGAACACAGGAGACGGTAAGGGTTTGAGACGTTGTTTTTAGTATTAAAAAGTTCAGCAATACTAAAACCCTGCAGAATGTGACAGCAAATATCAAAGAAATTTTAATTGGTAGAGTGAAGGAAAACTTTCAAGGCCTGCAAGCGTTTGTGTCACTGTTGTCGAGCTCTTTTGGAAGATGAGCCTTTCTATTGAAAAGAACATGCAATTTCCCCTCCTTTCTTCCATACTTTGATGCAATATGTCAATAGCATCTAGAGAAAGCTATTTTTACTAGCTTTTAATAACTGGCTGCTATTGATCAAATATTTTTACAGAAAACTATCCCTCCAAAGAACATATTTGACTGCAATGTTCCTTAGTTTTATAGCTGTAAAACACAGAGGCAGCCAGACTCTGTGTGCTGAGGGTCACTTCCCTCCCCTTCCTTCCAGCAAGATATACAAAGATCAAATCAGTATCACAGCATAAGCTGGGTTATGCTCGATGATAGAAAACTCAGGTAAAACAAGTATTATCAGGTGCAGTGGGAGCACAGTGCAAGAGACATCAAGCAAAATTTAGATCCACTAATAGAAGCTGGGGCACTGCAAGAGCTCAGATTTCTGTACTGCAACTCCAGAGAACGTTCTCAGACAGGTGAAAAATCAGTGGAATAAAGGAAAAAACCAACCAGACCAGTCAGCCTCACGTCAATCCCTGGGAAGGTGAAGGAGCAGCTAATTCTGGAAACCATTTCCAAGCACATGAAAGATAAGGTGATCAGGAGTGGTGAGCATGGCTTCACCAAGGGGAAATTGTGCTTGACCAACCTGATAACCTTCTACAATGAAATGACTGCCTTGGTAGATGAAGGGAAAGCAGAGGATACTTCACTAAGTGAAGCCTTTCACACTGTCTCTCATAAGATCTGCACAGAGAAGCTGTTGAAGTATGGGCTGGATGAGCAGATAGTGAGGTGGATTGAAAACTGGCTGAATGGCTGGGTCTCAAGGGTAGCTATCAGTAGTACAAAGTCTAGTCGGAGGTCAGTAACTAGCGGTGTATCCCAGGGGTCCACACTGGGTCCAGTCCCACTTTGTTAGCGATCTGGATGATGAGGGACAGTGTACCCTCAAGCAAGGTTGCAGATGATACCAAACTGGGAGAAGTGGCTGGTAGGCCAGAGGGTTGTGCTGCCATCCAGAGCAACCTCAAAAGGCTGGAGAAAAATCGACTGACAGAAACCTCATTAAGCTGAGCAAAGGGAAGTGCAAAGTCCTGCACCTGTGGGGGGAATAACCCCATGATTTGTACAAGGTGGGTGCTGACCAGCTAAGAAGTGGAAAAGGACCTGAGGTTCCTGGTGGACATCAAGTTGAACCCCTGGTTCCTGAACCAGCAATGAGCCCTGGTGGCAAAGGGGGTTAGTGGCATCGTGGGCTGCAGTAGGAGTGTTGCCAGCAGGTCAATTGAGGGAGGTGCTCCTTCCCCTCTACACTCTGCACTGGTGAGCCCACAGTTGGAGTACCGTCTACAAACACACAACACTGTGTTCTGGGCTCCCCAGTACAAGAAAGAGATGGGCATACTGGAGAGAGTCCAACAAAGGGCCACAAAGATGATTAAGGGACTGGAAAACGCTGAGAGAGCTGGGACTGTTTAGACTGGAGAAGAGAAGGCCTGAGGCGGGGCGTGGATCTCATCAGCATGTACAAATTCCTGAAGGGATATTGTAAAGAAGATGGTGCCAGGCTTTTTTCAGTGGTGCCCAGTGACCGGACAAGAGGCAACGGGTACAAACTGAAAGACAGGAGGTGCCACATGAACATCAGGAAACAATTTCTCCCTGTGATGGTGATTAAGCACTGGTGCAGGTTATCCTTGGAGATACTAAAAACTGCAGCACTAATACATTGCCTCTCTAGCCCTTTTGAGAACTCCCGTCTTATATGTAAGTATTTCACACTTCTCAGTCATGAAACACCAGAAATTTTATGATCATGTGAAGGGTCTGACGCTGAAGAAATGCTAGATTAGACCTGCAGAGATATGCAATCATTCATCTCCCCCTATTATGGGAGATACTCCCTATGCTGAAAACCGTGGCATCCATCTGAGGGACAGCAGACTTCGAGGAGACAGTGTTCACCTCTGGCGCTCCCTTGCCCTTGCCTCTTCTCCCTGTTCTCCACCCAAACACATTCCAAATCTCTTGGAAAAAACAGCAGTATGGTCCTGCCTCCACCACAACAGCACTAAAGCACAGAGATGGGCAGACAGCTAGATGACTTGCTATAATATTTACTTTTCCCATCATTTTCATCCTCCGTTTCCTCAAATACTACTCAAAACCATCCATTACATACTTCCCAGATGTGGATATGCCAGTCATAATCAATCATTGCATAGTCTCTAGTGTTTTACAGACTCATGCATCAGCGCGCTCAGAGAAAAAAGGACCACAGCTAAACCAGCCCAGGCTATACATTATAAAGACAAGATATTAACAGATCTATCTTTGCAAACCTACTGAAAATTTGAATCCCTTCTCCCCCAACAACTCATGATACCATAAGACCATCGAAAAGACACAAAACAGGAATGGTTTCCTGTGGCTGGAAAAGTTTCCAGAGTCTTATCTGTCCTCATTCTCAATTTGGGAGGGGGGTTCCTTGCAAAATTCTGGAAAGGAGAAAGTTTTCTCATGGGCTACTCAAGCTTTCTGGAACAAAATCCTACAGAATCCAAGGAGCTTGGCTTTCCAAGTGAAACATTCCCTCTGTTCATCTGGACTTCTCTAGCAAGTATCTAGTTTTGTGCCTATGTTTCTGTATGTGGATAGAACATAATTTCAAACAAGAACAGACAACGCTATACCACTGAAAACACTGAGATTATGGTAATTCATGACTAATACTCTACAGAGAACAGAGTGAATAAATGAATCAGTACACATCCAGCTTTCTGATTTTCTCAATGCAGCAGCAGCAGGTCACATATCTAGAACTGAAGACTAGTACAAACTGCCTGTTAGGTTCTTACCTGAGCGTGTAAGAAAATGTGTACACATTACAGATAGTTAGGCTTCTCCAAAAGCAAACTTGGAAAAAAAAAGCGCATAACTATAGAAACATGCCATGTTACAGTAGTCTCTTCTCTCAGCTCAAGACACAGCCCAGCTGATTTCCGATACAGATGATGTTTGGTAACACGAAGAATGCAAGACACTTATTTGAATGAATGAGCAAAGTACTGGTTCTCAATTTCTCTGCCATCTCAGACTTAGGTCCGGTTTCATGCCTTACTCAAATTCTAGCATCTTCTACAAGTTCAAAGTACAAAAATCACTTATATAGCTACTTTTTGTGACAGATATTCCTCTTCTGGAACAATGCTGTCATCTGCTTAGAGAAGCCCATCTACATATAGACAATGTGAATTTGATTTCTAGCTTCTGTTGGGTACATCAAAATTCTGGTGGGCTGCTTGCTTTCCTAGGTAAGCATGCTAAACAGGAACTTAGTTTATGGAGAACTGACTTTTAATTATTGCAGCTTTTTACCTTTAAGTCTTCCTGCAGGCTGCAAATACAATTCATACACACAGCCAAGATGACTTTCTAATATAAATTATAATTTTCCAGTGTAATTGGAAGACAGCAGATTCTTACAGACAAGATATTATAGGAGTAAAGCCAACTGTAAAATTGCAGAGAAAACTTCTCTGGAAAAAAAACAACTTAGCCGAACTGCAATCACTTCTGTCCCCAACTTACCGAATATTCAGATTTATTTTCTCAAGTATTTTTCTTACAGTTTTCTTGACATCCATGTGCACACTGTGTACCAACAAGGCTAATCAGCAGCTGGAAACACAACTGTAATTTAATCTGCAATTTAACTCAAGTTGTAGTAGGTATATTTTTAGTAACAGTTTGAAAATTTAGGCCATTAAATTAATTTACAAGCTTGAAGATATGAATGTCTCATCTACTTAATTGAGTGCTTTTATTAAAAACTAAGCCATGCATTCATGTGGTTATATAGCTGATTTTGCCATTCATCAGTGCCACTCTTATAATTTAAGTAATTTACCACTTGAATTTTAAAAATCAAGCCATGTACTGCAATGTCCCAACATTTAAATGATCAAGAAATAATACAAAATTATGATCACTATCTAGATGTAAGAGACTATCAAAAGCGATGAAAAAGGAATCCAATCCTGAAAGCATACAAAAGTTTAAACAGAAGAATATTCCAGGTGACTTATTTACTATTGCCGTTTTGACAGTGTATGTACCAAGAAAATACATTTGGCATTCATGCACATGGACAATATGGCTGATTAAAGACAGAAATAGAGTTTTACTTTGGACGAGCTCTAAGCTCATCCTGTGGACTGAAGGGGCATTAGTGGCTGAAGCAGAGCAGGCAAATTCTTGGGAGTTATATCCCAGCTTAAATTGACCTAAAAGAAAGAGGGAAAGCTAAGACTCCTCTGGGAGGCACACCAAAGCATTGCTGCAAAGGCACACTCCTGACCCGGGCTAAAACACTAATGTAAACACAACCTCCAAACACCAGATTTGCTTCTTTGCCAAGAGTTGGGTACCTACTACATACACAGAGACTGATGCTTCTTCCCTCAACTTCTTTCAAACATTTACCACCACATGTGGTATACTTACTTTGATTTATTTCTAAGAAATTTGAAAGAAATCACACATCCATTTATTTTACACCTTTGCTAATTTTGTTTCCTGAACGGCTAGTTCAAATTTTGCTTTATGATTTATGAGTTTTTAGGCTTGCCTACATGAATTTTTCCATATGACATCATGAAGCTTAATTCCTTTAAATTAGGAATAGAAGAAAAAACTTCAGCAGCAGCAGCAAACTAAACACAAAAGCTAAAAGTGAAGGACACACAGACCAGCTCTGAAGGTTTAAGATATTAATAGAAAGATAACTTCTCTTTAAAGACCAAGCAAATTATATCTCAAAAATCCCCCTGGGGAACAGTTCCCTCAATCAGATAGCATAAAACAGCAAATGAAGAGGAAAAATAGTCTTCACCAAGATGATAATTTTGAGGTTTTTTTACTTATATTAGAGCACTCCATTCAGTCTTCCTAAAAAGAAACGCTCTCCTGAAGTCCAGGGCAGTGAGTTTGCTGTGTGCTCTCCTCACTGCCCTAAGGATCTTAAACTCTACCATTTCATGGTCGCTGCAGCATGCAGCTTCACGTTCCCCACCAGCCCCTTCTCATTGATGGGAACAAGGTCCAGCATAGCACCTCTCCTTGTTTGCTCCTCTATCACTTGGAGAAGGAAGTTACATCAACGCATTCCAGGAACCTCCTAGGTTGCTTATGCCCTGCTGTGTTGTCCCTCCAACAGATATCAGGGTGGCTGAAGTCCCCCATGATGACCAGGGCTTGTGAATGTGAGGTGGCTGCTCCTGTCTATAGAGGGGCTCATCTGCTCTGTCTTTCTGGCTGGGTGGCATGTACCAGAGCCCCACTATAATGTCACCTGTCCCTGCCCTCCCTTTAATCCTGACCCATAAACTCTTGGTCAGCTCCTCATCCATCCCCAGGTGGAGCTCCATGCACTCCAGCTGGTCATTGACATAGAGGGCAACACCAAATTCTCGTCTCTTCTGCCTGTCCTTCTGAAGGAGCCTGTATCCTTCCATTCCATTTTCTTTGTTTTAAAACCAAAATGTAATACTCCTTAAACAAACAATTTAGTCAGGCATGGCTGACTTTTTTTTTTTTAAATACTATAAAATAAAATACATATTGAAAGTAGCACCACACATTTATGTTCCTTAGATCACATCTACCTATCAATAACTTTCAGCATCTTTCCATCCACCTGTGGGTTTACAAGGGTGTAGAAAACCCACTCCTCTGTACCTTCACCTGCTACTGGCACACCAATGCCACAAAACCCCGACAAAACGAACACATACCCATTTTTCAATCCAACATTTCCACACGGTTTAAAGTTAGTCCCCCAGGCAAAATATACCATAGCTACACCTCATAGCTTTGGAGAAGGAAGGAAAAAAAAACCAACCCTCTGGTCTTACAGGGCACTCATTATAGCAGACTGGAGACCTAATTTAATTTAATATTGAAAAAAACTTGAAAATCAAATTTTTGGCACAGAAAGACCTACAGAGATCTTTCTGTTAAGTAAAAACTTTCTAGGAAGATTATACAGAACAAAGCAGAGCAAATTGTGTATACTCCTTTCACAGCAATGGAATTTTGAATCCCCTGTGAAAAGCAATCTATGAAGCATTACAACTTCTCCTGTGCATCCGACAAAGAAAAGACAAGTGAACAAGTTAGCTAAAAGACATAATTCCGGCACAGCAAAGGAGTAGAATATTGTTGCTATTTTGCAAATACTATTATTTCAAATACTGTATATAAAAGAGCTACATGATTCAATGTTAAAGTAAAAAAGACTTCTCTAAATCTTAACAAAAGACAATCCAATCAGTAAAGTAGCTTTTAAATAGCACAGAGCATTCACACCCTAAAACTTTAACAAAAATCTGTTTTCAAACGAATTTCTCTATGCATCTATTTTGGTCAAATTCAGAAAACTTCTGAATTTCTCAGCATATGTATTTTTCAAATAGAAAAATAACGTGAATGTAAAGCCATAAAATCCTTCAATGTTTTCATGGAGGGGTGTTCGTGTCTATAAACCAGGTATAGAAATACATATTTAATTCCCCAAGTCACCTGAAACATAGGCCTAAAGAGAGAATTCCTCAGTGACTTTTAGCAAATCTGTGTGTTCCTTCTACTCCTTTAAAAGAAAGCAGTATTTCTACTAGGATAAGAAAAATACTCCAGAACAGAAGCAGACTTTAAACAGAAGTGAACAACACTCTAAAAATAGCCAAAGGCTGAATATTGTCTGACAGAGGTGGGAGGGACGGCACAGGGACCTAAGGAGTTAGTGGGATCCTTCATATTGTTAACCCTCTTCACTAAGCCCGACAAACATTGTTGGAAAATAAAAACTTAAATTCCAGATAAAAAAAGCTACCAAACAGAGTTTAAGAAGGTAGATGTCTTCCCAGTGGAAAAATGTTGGAATATTATGCTAAAAAAGAAAATTGATTTCTGCAGTCCCTCCCCGCAGGAAGCACTCCTTTCCCCTCACCTAAGTGACCTGCCCATAACAACACTTCTCCTGAACACAAGGTAACTCTTAATTTTCTGGTATGAGGAGACACTGAAGAGTAGTCAGCGGTCAGCACAGCAACTTGTTTTCCAAGCCATGAGTAATGGACAAGCCTCACAGTTCTTCTGGTTGCTGCAGATGTGAAAAGTACTTTTTGCTCTAACAAAATGATCTCGTGTGGCGGAGAAAAAACCCAACTCCTGTGCCCTGCCCTTCCCCGCTGACAGGCACTGCCTGCAGCTGACAGCTTCCTCAGGGCAGAAGTCATGCCGGATCTTCCATTTTGCTTTAATAACTGGAAGGATAAAAAAGCAAGCCATTTCTCTGATAAGACAGTTTAAAAACTATATTCTGTAATAGCTTTAAATTAATTACAGAATAATCCAGCATTTTACAAGAAAACCTGATGACGAGGAGACAGAACTCCCTGTTTTTCTGGTCAGGCTGTTACAGTACTTGCACCGTCAGACACAGACTGAAAGACCAGCAGTTACCTAACAGACAAACAACAATTACAACCAAGGAAAAGCTTTAAACAATACAAATACAGGGGAAATTCTTCCTGATTTGCAAGAAGCCTACAGGTTTGTTTCTACAATGGTTCAAGTCTACCAAGCAATATATGGCAAAATGTTAATATGAAATTCTTTCAGGCAGTTTTTTTAAGATGACTGCTTTTCTCTGTTCGTGTAATCCTCCATATCATCAAAATGAAATTTTAGAGGCACTATTTTGATGAAAATACGCATGCAAACTTACAGACGTATATGACATTCAAATAGTTATTTTTTTTCTATCACAGAAGTCTTCAAAAGAAAAAGACTGGCTTAGCAAACTACAATGTTACTTACACTTGCAAATGAAGCACAACCTGTTATATATATTATTTGTGAGGACATAGCATAAGAATAATTTTTAGAAGTATGTTTACAATCAAATGATATGATTGGCATCTTTAAAAAGAAAAAAAGAAATCTAGTTTAAAGACAATAAGCGAGGTGATAAACAGAAGCGTGCTGACAAGCAGATGCAATTTTAAGAGCAAGACTTCTAGCTCTCCTGAGTCCTTTTTCTGCATTTTTTTAATTCTCCACTGAGAATTATAAAATGTTTTCAATACGGTGTTATAACAGTTCAGTTTGTCAATGACTTCTTTAGACATTTGCAATTATATTCTAACACTGTTGAACTTCTCTGCCTAAAAATCCACTTAGTTTTCAAATTTTAGTTAAAGCTCCACAGATCAATGAGTCAAGACACACTCAGACCAGTAAATACTGAAGCTTTATCATAAAGATCGCTATAAGGAAGGAATCATTTAAGAGCTTAGACAGTATTTAATCTCAATCAAATCTACTTTTCATGAAAACAAAGCTACTCAAACAAAACAAAACATGGGCTATAACTACATTTTTCAACTATAGCTGTCCTTTGCAGGGTTTGCTCTTAAAAACAAATTTTTGTGCCTTAAGAGAGACAAGAAGTACTAAAGGGTGAGATTTACCTTACTAGGTGTAGGTATTCAAAGTTGGTGAAAAACTATCTCCCCAAACTATTTTTCTGCAAGGAGAGGGGGAATAGAATGACTGGTTCAGATACACACAAATTTGATGAGGTCAATTTTACCAGGAATGAGAGACACACAAAGATTAAAAAGCTGAGAATCAACCTTAACAGTATATTTGAAACAAAAGTATCAACTATCAAAAGAAATAATATTCTTATTACTTAATGAATGTGCTTAAATGTTGATGGGATGCGCTCCAGTTGCCTAAAGCAACCCTGATGAACCTTTGAAGGTGGTCACTAATCAGATTCTAACCTAATCAGAGAAAGATTACAGCTGAAGGACTCCTGGTTTTTAGGGTATGTCTTTACATTTAGAATCTTAAGTATTCTAGATTATAGTACTTTTAGTTTCTCCAGCAGGAAATACTTGGTATAAAATACTTTACTAATGGCATAAAATGTGATTAAGGGTAGGCATGCTTAACAAACTTTGGGAGAAATGCACATACTTGGAACTTTGCCATATTCAGACAATTTTCAAGAGGGACTGAAAAAGGCACATCCTTGATATGTATGGAACCTGTCACCTGAGATCCAGCACTTCAAAATCAAGGGTTACGAAGCCACAAGCAGGTTTTTCAATTCTGGAAAGCTAGTATGGGTTTTTTTGTTTGTTTGTTTGTTTTTAAAACTTTCTCCCCCAGCTTAAAGGGCTGAACCTTTTAAACTTAATTTTTCCAAAAGCAATGAAATGTGAAACACAGAGCAAGTCTGAGAGTATTTTAGCTCTAGCAGTTTGTCTGGCAAATTTAGGAGCCAGTAAAATGGAGTTATGCAAGAAAGAAGCGTCAGGCAATTTAATGTTACTGATCCCACCTACTAAAATGTTGACCTGAAGACTATTTCTGCAAAGATAAATGACTTCCATCATAACAACTTGTCACCTGCCACAGCCTCCATTCTGCTCCGTTTGCTTTTTTAGCCCTTTTAAGCTAAGTAAGTCCAGAAGGACTTTGAATGTAACAGGCTCATATGCATGAGCAGTGTGATTTCTAGTTGGTACAACAGCAAAAAGTTTGGGTTGGATAAGTATTTTAGATATTTAGGGGGATAGATACAGTATATATACTTCAATATCAAGTTTTCTGTATGAGAAAATGTATATAAACTCAAAAATACTTATATGCTAAGAAAACCATAGTATCAGCAATGAAACACTAATTTCCTGTGTGTTTTTTGATATTGCTTAATGTAAGGATCTATCAATGGCTTCTGCTCTTTTGTTCTTTTGGTTCCATTTACTCAACTCTCTGGAACCAGGATCTACAATTTTCTAGCTGGCAAACAGTGAAAATGAATTGTTGCTTCAACATAGCACAGAGGGTAGAGCATTTGGGACTAGAAATGTTAAAAAAAAAAAAAGAAAAATCACCTTTAGAAGAAAGAAATTGATTTAATTAAAATGGCTTCAAAAAGTTGTTATTGCCCCAGTATCTATTTTGTTGTGTAGAAATTTGGGGTGACATGAGAACTTTCAAGTAAAACATTCCCAAATGGAAACTTATCTTTAATGTTTACAGTGGACACTCACTCAAATAATGATATTTAAGTACAGAAGCAAATTCTGCTTTGCATGCCCAGAGCCCTCTTCCTTCTCAAGAGTCTTCATCAAAATCACTTCCAAACAGAAGTGACATTAAAATTCTGCAGAACAGCTCGTGTGAAAACAGCAAGATGTGCTGCCAACAGGAGTGCTTGTCTTTAGAAGCTGATCCTGGATTTCAGTCTGGAGTGTTTCACCATTGCTTCTGGAAAAAAACCTTACTGAAGCTGCAGTAATTTTTTTAATTGCTTATGTGTACTACACGTTTACTTCCAAACCATTAGAAATGCAAGGGAATTCAGTCATTTAAACGTACTCTTAGCTTGTTGTAACTATGAGAACTATTGTTATATCAGGAAAAATTTGTACCACCAGGAAACAACAACAAAACTTTCCACTTTGGAAGTTGAATTCAGTCAACACTTTTGGGCAAAAGGAAGTTGGTGGAAGTTTCAGTTCTCAATGCCTCAAAATACTCCTCTTCAACAGCCACTTAAACTCTTCACCAGAGTACTGTACAGACTTGAAACATGGTAGCTAGTTCAGGTGTTGTACTACCCATATCAGTTAAGTTTTAAGTGTCAAACCCAAGAAAAAAGTACTTGTGGTAACCTTGCAAAATTTTTTAATCAGGATTTTTTGTTATATAAAATAAGTATGAATCACATTTTCTTATTACCTGATGCATGTTTTCTCCTCCTAGATGTTGAATTAAAATGTTGAATTACACTGAATTTATAAGAAATTAGACTAATCATGGTAATAATTACAGAGATAAATTTGGGCTGTTCTCTGTGAAACAAACTCAAACTTTTCCTAACAACTTGAAACTTCAGAAGGGTAACAACCTATAATATAGATGATGTGATGGCTCCAATTTTGAGTTTCTTTTACTTGTTCCATCTTAAGAACAGGAATTTCCAGAGAAGTACCTTCAAGCTGACAAATGCCACCCTATCACTGCAAATTCTTAATGCAATTCAGCTTTTCCCCCAACTGGGAGAGAAGCTGGTTGCCTGTCAAGGATCTTTAATTTCGTAGAGTTAAGGTCTGGGTTGTTTTCCCTACTCAATGATTATTCATTGTCTTCAAAGGCTGAGTGGCTTTCCTCCTTTGGTGAGGTGACATACTGGATCTCACTAAAATGAGCGTGAGATGCTCGTTAAAACGTAGTATTCAAGTAGCAAAACTACATTTATTTAACAAATTACATCAAGGAACAATAATGAGCCGATGCTCCTCTCAAACATATTTTGTTTGATTAGGGATTCATTATCTCATTGCCAGTATCAACAAGCGGGCTGTATTTGCTTTCTGAAGTTTTCCAGCAATCTTAATTCCACTCAGAGATCTTAAACCACCCAAACAAGATGCAAGATTTAGTCTAATTCAACAACGCTTAACTGAAATGCTGCTTCTGCAATATGAAGATAGGCATAATAAGTAAGTTTTGAGGGAACACAGTCTTTAAGACGAGCTGTTTTCCTCTGTAATCTCACAGTCATTGACATGGCAGGCCCAACACCAAAACCACAGTGCAGTTTTGGAAATGGGCTGATACTCCAGTTCAGCCCAATTCCAATAATTAACTCCAGTTCTTATAGAGGGAGATCTGAACAGGAGACTTGCAAAAGGACCTCAGTACTACGCATGAATAAACTCTACTGCTCCAGAAACTTAAGTAGTTCAGCATAACCACACATCTCTGATTCAGATTAAACATCTGAAGCAATTACTTAGGAAAAGATGTATCAGTGAGAACAAAATAAAGTTAAAATTTAATTCAGACAAACAAAATTTTCCAATTACCTACAATTGCAAGTAACTGCTTACTTTAGGATTTGTTCGCTCTGGAATTAAGCGTAATGTTTTCTTGAACAACCAGGTGTTGACCACATAAAGAAATATTGATCTCCTTTTCATTTTGCAGTTAGCCATCACTGAGTGTCCCTTTAGATAAAACCTACTTCAAGGGAAAGGAGCAAATGAAAGATTTAATTCTTAAAACTAACTTCACGCAACATGTTCGGTCTAGAGTGACCTTACAGAACGGCTCTTCACCAGACTGCTTGACACTTAAGTGAGCTGTGCTGATGGAACAAGTGATCCAGAAGGCAGGAAAGGATGACTTTAAGCCACTAATATTTCTAAATTTAGATCTTTAACTTTTCTCTAATGTAAAGATCAAATCAACAGTATACTCGCATCATTTAGAAAGGAATTCTGGAAGAATATACAGTGTAATAACACTAAGACTTTACTCATGAAACAATGCAATGAGTTGCTTGGATAAGAAAACAAGAGGACCACCATTCTTTGTAGAAATTCAAGCATTTTGCCAATTTTGTCAGCCATATTTGAGATGTGCTGTGGCTATTAAGGGTGCTTTCAACAAGTCTTTGAGCATATACCAGTTATTTCCTTAATAAGTTTTAAATAAATTGTCACTGAAATTGTTTTTGAAAAAAAAATTTAGATGACTACAAATAACAAATGCAAGGCTGACAGCCTGGGAAGCATTGAGCTGTAAAAACTTAGGTCCCAAGATTGTCAAAGCTAAGTGTCTCAAGACTGGGAACTGGAAGGAAGTTATAGTGACAGTGAATATACTGGTTCAACTAGGATAAAAGATGCCATCAACAAATTTTTGCACAGGAGTTTGCAGCACTCTTTTCTGGCAGAAAGAAAGCAAAACTATAATTTCTGTCTTCTGGCAGAGTGTCTGTTGAAAGGAAGTGCTATTATATTTGAAAGAAAAGAAAACACTTAAAAGAATCAAAATATCACTGTTCCTTTTAAAAGTCTAGTAAATGGGTACAGAAAAGACAATTGAGGGATTTCTGAGACTGAGCTCAATTTTCCTTGATTATGAACTATCAAGCCCTTTCTATACATAGCTGAAGTTTTATCTTACATTGTGAATCATGTAACACAGCTGTACTTTCAATTAAATCACTATTCTCATTTGTTAAAACAACAAAGAATAGACAGATTGACAAAATCTGCTTTGGAAGAACTCAAAGGAGAGCTTTAATATGCAGACTCTTTCTGATCAGACAGCCCAAAATGAGTAAAATAGTTTGCTTTGGTTCAACCAGTCTTCAAATGCTTGTTCATGCAGAGTTTCAAAGACTGGGGGCTCCCTGAAAGACTTCAGATCCATACCACCTGTAGCAAAGAAAATGCTTCTTTCTTGATTTTAGTACGGAATACATACCAGAAACTCACAATGTGAATGTACAAAAGCAGAAGGCATTTGAGATGTTTTGAAAACAGGCTGAAGTCCAAGTGTAAAGTACCATTTCATATATATCTTTTATAATATACCCGTTTGTTCTTAAAATTATTATTTCTCCACTCGTCAAAAATACAATCTACTCGGGATTGATGCAGAAATTATCAATAAGAAATTTTGCTAGAGAAAACAGTTCACTGAGCTATACTTTTGTAAAGGAAGTTTAACTCCTGCAAGCAAAATTTTGTTACTAATAGATTAGCTATCACTTCTAGTTATTAGATTTCTTCTCACTATTATTCAGAGGAGAATACTTCCTTCTTAAACTGAAAAACATGTCTTAACACAAGTACTGAAATTGCCATTCCAAAGTAAAGGAATTCTCAGCAGAGCAACTGTTAGCCCTTACATCAGATTTACACAAGCTGAAATTACCAAGACTAGAACTAAACACTGTAAAAGCACTGGCCTTGACACTGTGAATTGACAGTATTTAGAATGAAGTTTATTAAAAAAAAGCCAGGACAAAACCTATGAAAAATCAAATGAAAAATCCATATAGGTCTTCAGTGAATACATGATCAAACCTGTCTGGTGGACATGAAGTCTAAATAAAATTAACTGCTTAACAACAGATACAGACAGAAGCGTGGTTAATGAGTATACTTCAAATAACCACCATACTTTTTAGCTGTAAACCTTTCATGACTAAAAGAATCCAGTCAGACTTCATTGCATCACTGCATCAATCTGTTTCATGTTTGCAACCTTCCTCCTTCATTCCCCACTCATCCTTGGGGGAAGGTCTCTCACGTTGGCGGCTAACCTGTGCAAAAACCAGAACAAAACCACCAACCACCAGAAAACTGCCCTTTACCAAACACCAAGCTGCAGAAGCCCATGGACTTGCTGTGAACTGTGCTTCGGCAGCAGACGGATGCAAAACCAGCAAGCTGCCCTGTGCTTCAGGGAGGTCTCATACACCAGACCTGGAAGCCTTCAGTAGTTCCAACAGCCAAATAGTCTTTCCCACGAAGGAGCGGCTGCCACTCCTTTACTTCTCTGCAACTTCCCACAGTATAACAGGCCCTTAAGCTTATTAGAAACTGGAGACCTCTCAGGAAGATGCTCCACATCATAGTGACTATTAACAGCAAATAGAATACCACTACAACAGTTCAGTTTCCTACTTAAAAGTTATTAAAAATTACAACATATCGATTCTATGAAAACTAGTATTATGGCATAGGTAGATGAACTGCACTATTTTTT
>NW_009622956.1:0-43157 GCF_000690535.1 Cariama cristata
GCTCGGAGGCGTCGCCTCTTCAGCGTGCCCCAAGTTAGCCTCGAAATTGCTTAAGAAGAAGCAGCGTGCCGGCAGCCTCGGAGCGGGGCACCAGGTAGCGGCTCTGTCGCCGTCCAGGCAGGGTGCTCTGCAAGGGGCTGGACGTACCTGTGTGCCCATGGAGAAGGCGCAGCAGTGAGCGTGTGGTTGAAGGGGCCGTCTTCCACGGTAGGGCTTCGGTTCCTGCGGAGAAAGAGGCGCTCAATGGCTTCAGCACACCCTGACTGAGAAAATGATGTATCCACGGGGGAGATGAAATGATTTCACCTGCCCTCCTCTTCCTCTTTTCTGTCCCTGTGCAGGAGTCTGGACTGCCCTGTTGATTTTTCGGAGTTGAGGTAATGGCTGAAGTTGGTCGGTGGGAGACGGCTGGAGGCCCAGAGTGCGGTCTGGGAGTTGCACAGCGCCGATGATCTGACCCACAGCCTCAGCCTTCGCTGGGACCGCCACGATGGGGAACAGTGGCTCAGCCGTGAAGGTCTGCACAGACCACCAAGGAGGCATCAACTGGCTGAGCCTGAGCCCGGACGGGCAGCGCCTGCTCACGGGTAGTGAGGATGGCACTGCGCGGCTCTGGAGCACTGCCGACAGCCAGTGCCATGGCCACTTTCAAGGTACAATGGCTTCTTTTTTGCTTAGTTTTTGAGTCTAAAGCATGGCGTAGGCCACACAGCATGTTCTGGTCTCTTTCAGTCTCTGCAGCTTGCCAGGCAACCAAAATCATGCTTGTTTTGGTTTATGTTTTTCTGAGTATTTGTTACAGTAATGTTAAGCAGAAGGTGTTTCAACCCGAAAGAGGTTACCAGTGCTACTGAATGCATGGATACTTTTATCTCAGGGTGTGGAACGTAGCAGGCATTCAACTTATGTCTCTTTTTGGAAGCCCTCTGTTTTACGTCCTGGTGAAATACTGACTTTTGGTTATTGTCTCTCTCTCTCTTTTCTTTTTTTTTCTCCTTTTTTTTTTTTTTAAATCCTTTTAATCATCTCATTTTCCAGACAATCTTTATTTAGAGCCTCTTGACCCAGAAGTCTGGAAAGAAACCTTACTAAATAGGCTATTTTTCCCCCTGCATTTGACACACAGAAATGTTAATTGCTGGGCTTTTTCATTTTAAATTGATTTTGCATTTTAAACAAAATTTATTATCCTTAGACTAGCATCTCAATAATGGAAAAGAAAAACTGTGTAGAAAGTGCAGTCATGCAAGGTCAGATGTGGACTAAAGTTGTTTGTATTCTCATTTACTCATGTTCTTTTCTCTTAATACAGAAAAAAAAGCAGCTTTTAAATGTGGAATTTCTAATCCTTTTTTCTTCCAAAGAAGAAATCACACTGCTGTGAATTTTGTTGTTGTTGTTGTTTTTGTTTGCTTGCACCTTTTTAACTATGGAGTACTGTGTTTTTTCCCCACATCCTGCCACGATTCTAGCTCGGGGAAAACTCGCTGCAATGGCTTTAGGCTTAGAAATCCCTTTAAACCACTAATTAACTTCTAACTAGAAAGGGAAATGTGTTGGGTAATATTCAGAATCTGGTCTATGTATTGCTAGTGTTTGGGGTAAACTCTAAAGAAGGTTGGCTAGATGGTTTGTGAACTATCAATTGAATCAGGTAATTGTATGTATTTTATATTTATGTACGCATACAGTCGTTGTGTAAATTTGTATCACACAAGCTCTAATTACTGATAAAACCTGTATCTATAACACAGTTTCAAGCTTCCATCACAGCGTAACCGACAGACTACTGTGGAGGCTGCTTTTGATCAGACCAGCACCAGACCTGGTCTGCCACAGAGGATTTTGCATCTTTTGTGTGGCTGAAGTATTGTTGATGGTTAAAATCTGACTGATGGACTTAAGTGCAGTAACCAAGATGCTTTTTTGGTGTTCTCAGGGCAGGATTACATGATGCTGTGAGAAAAATCCTCGTGGTTGAAGCCTGTCCCATTTAAACTGCTTTGCAAAAAGTTTTCACAAAAATGTGAGGATGGGTATAGTTTTGCTTATAGCCCTGGTGATCTGTTTAATTTTTGGCATCTGGTGAATTTGCTTAAGAGGAAGCAGGATATGTGTTTGTAACGTGGATTCTGGTTCACTTTTGAACTTCAACAAGGCTTTTGAACTGCAGGAGTTGTAAAATCTGTTTTTTGCAGTCAGTGAAACAAAGTGTTTTACTGGGCAGTCTGATTTCCCTCAGGTTTTTTACCATCTGTTTATTCTACAACATGATTCTATTTTTCTGATATCTTTGTCCATCTATCTCTCTTTAATCACATTTGTCCTTCTTACATTTTTTTTTTTCTGCTCAAAGAACAGTGTTATTTAAATCACAGTAGGGCCCACCAGCTTCAACCAAAGGCTGGGGCTCTCTTGTGATAGTTACTTAAGAGGAAACAATTCTGATCTTGAAAGCTTACAGTCTAAATAATTAAAACACAAGAGTGCAAGATAATACTATCCCAATGATTAGACAGGTGACAACAATTTGACACAAGAGATCTTGGACAGAGCTGGGACTTGAATCCTAAGGTGGTTTTTAAATGCGGTGCATTTAATGATACAATAGAAAAATGACTCATCTTGCTAAGCAACAACAAAAGCCTAAGGTTGTAATATTGATTCCTCTAGCATTACCCTGTTCTTCTGCATGAAATTTTCAGAGTAGCGTTTGGTTGTGTCTATTTTTATTGTAACTGTAGAATGCCAACATACTCTGAATACTGTATAAATAACTGTGTTCTTATTCTTTCTTTCTGTGTCACTTCCTTAAATTTTTGAAAATTGTGGGTTTTATTCATGTTATTAGTCATAATGGGGAAAGTATTGGCTGACTTTTTACCAGATAGGGTTTTTTGTTTGTGTTTCATTCTGCTTGGACAATGAAACTAAACTTGCTGCTGAGTTTCATGTCACTTCATTTTTTCATAGTTTCATGCTTTCATTTAGGGCTGTTTGTATCCTGACAATCATTGGGCTAGGTCGAACTGCAGCCTTTTTTTCCTGATTTCAGAAAAAGGAAGCAAAAGTATTTCTTTATTAGAAAATAAAGCTGATTTTTTTTCTTTTTTTTACTAGTTTTAAACTTTGGTCGTGTGAGTTTTGTGATACTGATATTAATTGAGCTTATTATATTTTAACAATACCATTCAGTCTACCTGGTTGGTGGAACTGTACTGTTTTTCACTTAACCTTATATCAATTAAGCAGAGTTGTCTGCTGTTAATTAAAAATGTTGTGTTTTATAAAAATCCTTAAATGTGAAGAACATGGTGGTGCATTTAAAACCGGAGTTTCAGACCATCTGTTTATTGTATTTTTCTTTTGGTTAAGGTGAAGAGCTCGACTAGTCTGTCCTGCTTGGATGCACAGTGATTGAATTTATTTCCTTTGTTATTTCCAGGACATGAAAGTTACATCACCTTTTGCCACTTAGAAAATGAGGCTGCCTTCACGTGTAGTGCAGATCATACCATTCGAAAGTGGGATGTGATGACAGGTCAGTGCCTGGCCATTTACCGAGGACACACATCAATTGTTAACAGGTTGGTTCTGTGGAGTTCTTCCCTTGTGTTCCTGTAATCTATTATCACATATATTGTCATTTTACTGCAGTTCTCCATTACTACACTAATAAAATGGGTTGTGTAAACCTTTGAGTTCATGCTGCACGTGTTCTGTGCTGCAATGATTAGTTTTCCTAGCAACAGTGCTGACACATCCATAGACAGCAGATAGGAGAGAAATGAAAGGCACACAGCATGGGAATTGAATCCAGGGCTAGGCATGAAATTCCAGAAGAAATTATTCAATTGATAACAGATGCTTCTGATAAATAGGTTTAAAAACATCACGTCAAGCATTTGTGTCAGGAAGAGGGATAAAGTCAGGGCTTTTTCTGGAATTACTATTACTGTTTGTGCAAATGAAGTTTATTAAACTGTGTGTGACCGATTGGCCTGTCAATTTAAAGTGCCTCTTAATAGTTGGACTGGATTTAATTAATGACAAATAGAGCAGTCAAAGATTGGTATGTTTTTTTTCCATTTCTTTTTTGGTGGGTGGGTTGGTTTTTTTGGTCCTTACTAAACTCAGAACACATAGGATATGTAGCTAGATTCTGTAAATAGTTAGGAAGGCTGGCTCTGTCTGTATTTTGGCACTGGCCTGATTTTTGCTTGAATCAGGAAATGGGAAATGTGTTCCCTAGTCATATGACTTTGCTGCCAGTTTGAAAGGTTCCAGAGGACCAAACTCAGCTGACAAAGAAGGCAGGTTATGATGTTCCCTGTCTCTGGTTTGGAAATACGAACTGTAGAGATTTTTCTGTTGTTATTTGTTTGTGCAGCTACAACTCATTATTTTGAAGGCCCAGTAAGTTGAATTCTTGAGCTGGTATCTCTGATTTGCTCTTCAGTTATGTAATAAGTGGGGTGCTTTGGCTCTACCTTTTTTGACATCCTGGGCTAAGTGAAATTAGGTGTATATTTTTTTTCCTGCACTCACTCTCTGTGATGATGGAAAGATGATTATCTTTGCACACTGTCCGTTACAGTTCAGGTTCCTGGAATGTTGTTTGGGTTTTTTTGTTACTTTAATTCTGTTTTAATAGATCAGTTTATAAATAATTATTTGTAAAGAAATACTAATAGAACAACTCATTTTTGATAATTATTTTTTAAAAAAAAAGCCAAAACCCCCACAACAATCTCTTAGCTAGTCTATGTAACTTATGAAAAGTACATAACAATGCTGCTGGAAAAGACTAGAAAAATACAAATGCCCAGAGTTACAATGCTGTAGTGTAAAAATGTCTACATCAATGTACTTGGATAAAGGGTTGCAATTTTAAAAGTAGAAACAGGGAAGTGTTTGATTAAAAAAAAAACAAAACCAAAAAACAAACACACAAAAAACCCACAAAAAAGTTCATAAATATTGTGTATTAAACAGTGACAAGGAACTGGGGTTATATATGTTGTGTTCATGTTGCTGTTTCTAACTTCAGGGTGCTTGGCATCAAAATTGTGACAAAAAATGGTTATGTAAAAAGAATGATACTGTTCATACATGCAAACTTTATTTTTTGCAGGATCCTGGTTGCCAAAGACTATCTCTTTAGTGGCTCCTATGACAGGACAGCCCGCTGTTGGAGTGTGGACAAGGAGAAACAAATCCAGGAATTCCGGGGCCATCGCAACTGTGTCCTCACTCTAGCTCACTATTCCTCCAGGGATGTTCTTGAAGAGGAGGAGGAGGAAGAGGAGGAGGAGGAGAAAGTGAGCAGAGACCTCCTGGTGACAGGTAGCACAGACTGCACTGTTAAGGTCTGGTGGGTGTCCAGTGGGCGCTGTTACCAGACTCTGCTGGGACACACTGGGGCTGTCTTATGCCTTATACTTGACGCACCAAACAGGGAGCTGTTTTCTGGCAGCACGGATTATACCATTCGAACGTGGAATATTGTCACTGGTGAGCAGTTGAAAGTGTTCAAAGAACATCAAGGATCAGTGATTTGCCTAGAGGTAAGAACAGAGGCTGATTCAAGAGCCCTTCGAAGGGGATATCCATATCCTAACTCATGTGGGTCTCTGTTGTCTTTTCATTCATAAAGAAGCTCTTCCAAGACAGGTTATAAATGGTAAGCTTAAACATTCATGTAATAACCAAATAATAGCACTCCATGGTCTTGAGAGAAATCCTCTTTCCAAAAAATATCCTCTTGGCTTTTAGTGGCTATCCTGGTCTAACTTCTAACTCAGTATCTGTTTAAATCCTCCTAGGACTTGAAACTCATGAGTAGGTTTGCTGGGAGGACTGTTCATCTGAGTAGGATTGTGTACACAGGATCACCAGACTGAAGAAAAATATCATGAGCAAGTAAACAGACACAGGGTCAGGTAACTTAAAAATCCAGAGTAAACTAGATAACTTAACAAAAAAAAACCCAACCAAAAAAAATCCCAAACCAAAAAATAAAAAACAACCAAACAACGCCCCCCCCCCAAAAAAAACAAAACAAACCCCAAACCAAACAAAACCCCAAAATCCAAACCAAAATTGTGGGCAAAAGATAATAGGAATGTGCAAAGCTGAAAGGAATCCTGCTTTAAAAACCACACAGACATAATTTGAGAAAAGAAAGGAAGAAAGAGGTGGCCAAGACAAGAAAACGGGCAAGGAAAATGGAAAAGAGAAGTAGAGCATGGGGGAGAGAAATCAGGAAATGATGGAGAGAGGGGAAAAAATTAGTGAAAACCTATACCCTGTTTTTCTGTTTGCAGTGTTTTTCTGGTGAATGCTGGCAGGTTTGTTAATGTTGCAGAAGAGAGAAGGGGGTTAGACAGATGAAGGAAAAGGGGAACTATCGCATAGGCACTTGTCCTGTACACACCATTATCCACCAGAAAATGCTAATAATATATTTGAAAAAGGTATAGGATGGTCTGTAATTAGTTTCAGGTCAGCAAACCTTAAATGTTTATAAATGTATGTGTCTGACTGAAGTTAATGACAATAGTTTTTCTCACTGCTATCCTTGTTTGTGTTTGTAGTCCTTAAGAGCTTTTCCTTTACAGAGGCTACAGTGTGTCTTTTTAATAGCTGTTTAATAAACGTTGCCTTTGTTTCTAAAGAAGGTAGTCACAGCTGACACTAGGAGACTACAAACCCTGATAGTACTGAAGGAATTCTATTTTCCTTCAGTTTTAGAAAGGAAGAAAACCCACACAAAATCCTGTTGCCCTGAAGTAATGTTTGCCTTGCTTGAGTAAATTCTCAGTATTAAAGCTTGTTTTTATGATATTGTGGTAATGTATTTTGAGGATGCTAAAGTAAATCTGTTACTGTTCTTAGTGTCACGTGATGTTTTGCTGTTTAATTGTAACCCTTCTCCAAGGCACAGATTGGTAACGACAGAGCTTGCTTTAATTTAATTGGGTTCTTGCTAAAATTGTTGCACAAAACTGGCTTGACTCTGTCCCAGAAGCCTGAGAAATTCAATTACCATGTTTGAATGCTCAAGAACGAGCAATGCTTCTCTGCTTGTGAGCACAGAGTTAAACAATGGTTTTAAACAAACAGAACTTCTCGTGGGGGAGAAGAAAAGCAAAACCAATACATCTATTTGGAAAACCTGAACAATTCAAAGTACACAAGACTACTGCTGCCAAGACTGTGTTGGCAACAGTCCTGGCCAAATCTTCTTCTAGCTGTGAGTAGCTGGTAGCCCCTCGCTTCTCTCATCGCCAGTTGATGTTTGAGGCTGGAGGAGTCCAGCTGAGGTACATACTGCCCCCATAGAGAGCATTTAGTTTCTAGGCCTCTAAAACTTAGCGCAGTTTAAGCAGTCGCTGTACTGCTGTTGAATAGCTTTAGGCTGTCGATCTTTCCTAATTCCTCCGCTTCCTTACTGGGTTCAACACTAGCCCTTCTGTTCCACTTGGCTGCCTCTCAGCGCAGCCCACATGGTATTTTCATTCTTTTAGAAAGGGGTCAATCACCAGAATCCATACAAAGATGTTACAACAGAAGGGAAACTTCCTGAATAGAGGTGTGTGTTTGTTTTTTTTTTTTTAAATTTTTTTTTCTTCTCAGAAAGCTCCCTGAGCCTTTTTTGCCTAGGGCTTCTTAGTGACAATGTTGCAAGCTGTGGCAGTGAGTTGAGATAGTGTTTTTCAAACCGTGGGACAGGAAGGACTTGGAGGTAGTTGTGAGTTGCTCATAGTAGCCAGCAGACAGTTTTAATTGTTGACAATAGTTCATTTTCTTCAGGGCAAAAGCGAGCTGCTAATTACACCAGACTTTCACTGACCTGGAGGGGCTGAGTTGGTACCAGCAATTAAAGGTAGTTACCTGTTCTCCGGGTGGTATAATGCTTTTGTGGAGAGAGTAAAGGGAAAAAAAAATACAGACTTATTTTCATTTTATTTATTCAAATAAAGATCCCTAAGGGAGGGTGACCCTTCAGAAAGTTTGAGAAATACTTAGTATGATCACTCATCCTGGACACAGATCAGGAAAGATTTGGATATTGAGGCCATATTTTCCCCAACTTTAAAAAGTACTGTTATTAATGGGAATGTCCCAGGATGTTCTAAACTGCTGCAGATCATGTCTGGACTGTTCCAGTTGTCTCCCATTACTTTCCAGTAAATACCGATAGTGTTGCCGTAGCAGTGAATGGAAATTCCTGGAGCTTCCTGAAGGAGTATTTCTGGGTAGATATCCATAAAGCACACCCATGTTTTTCACCTTGCTTTCAGCAGTGCTGCCTGTGGAAAGCAGAGAGGTGATGCCACAGGCATGTTCGGGTTTTGGTCTAAGACCCCTTAGGTGTTGTTGCCAGCTAGCATAAGTTAGAGGAGCATGAAAGAAACTCTAACTAGCATGGCAGAATGGGAAGTGTTGGTGAGCTTTTAGCTTTCCCTTTTTGCCTGTCCTTGGTGGTCTTGGAGAGCGGAGTGCAGAGGGTGAACAGTTCAGAGATTCCTCAGGGCTTGTCCTGTTCTCCCCAGGTCAGTCTGTTGAAGGTGGTTGACCAGCTGAACTGACTGAATGTGGTCTGTTGTCAAAGGAGTTCTGCGGCATGCACCAGCTTGTTCTAATGCCACTCTTCTTTTTCTTCCACTATCTAAATTAGACTGACAAAGGTTTTGCCAGACTTTCTATCTACAGTGGGAATTGTGTGTGAGCTAGGTGCTTTGGCAGCCGTGACTACTTTGCTCTCATAGTCAGGCAAGGTAGCTAGCAGTGGAGCAGCCAGAACTCCTCACTCTTTCTCCTGCAGTGCATTGATAGCTTGGCAGGCGAGGGACAGCAGCTGTTTTGAGTGCTCCCTCTTCATATAAGAGCCAATGATGAAATTTTATAGGAAGCGATGGGAAAAAGCAAGGGTGGGCTGAATGTAATCACACAGCTTATGCTAGTTCTTCCACTTAAAATTTCAGGCCTGGCTAGAACCCAATATTTGTAATTAATAATCAAACATGCATTTTCATTAACGTGACTGCCTGCAATAGGCTGAATAACCCTGACAAATATTTACTTGTGTATGTTTTTCTAAATGTCTCCAAAGTAGCTTTGCAAACCGTTCACAAGGATTGCTTTGTCCTTTGCTGATTGTTCTGCCTCCGAGTATTTATCAAAATTGTGCTGCCAAAAGCTGGCAGAGAGAAATGATCCAGCTTGGAATTTAGCTTGGATCCTATAGCAAACATTCTTGCGAGAAAACTCCTTTCTTGCAAAGGGAGTTTTAAATGAACATGAGTGGGCAAGGACTTGCTTCTGGTTTTCCCGCAAAAGATCCTTTGTTTGGACCATTCCCTTTAGTTGCCTTTTAAAGCTGACTAGAAGAAAAGAATGCTTTGAACAAAGCCATTGCCTGAACTCCGTTTATACCCTTAACTGTTGTGATCACGGGGACAGAATTCTTTTCTTGTCATACCAATTAAATTAAGTGCACATATTCTTTGTAATTTGTGTTTGTATTTGTTGTGTAATTCATCAGAAGATGAAGATGTGAATTAAAGGAATATTAAGGTGTACAACACCTGTAGAAAAGAAGCATGTTTCTAGGACAATTACTTTGTACTGCAGTAAAAAAGTTGAAAAATGTTCTCTAACAGCCAGACCAGAGAGCTCATTCTAGATGGACTCTTAGGAAAAAACCCTATTTCTTGCCCGCAGGGAGTTTCTTAGCTTGTTAAAATGAATGTGGTTTGAATGAGATCCTGAAAGCCTAACTCGGACGAAGGCTTACATAGTTGTAACTTGAGATTGGTCCAAGTTGGTGACTTTTAACTTAGAAGTGGCTGTGAGCAGAGGAGCCAGCTGGCAGATGGTAGGAATACTGACCCCCATGTGAAGAATAAGCTGGTAATGGGACATGTGGTTGCTGATGTGAACTCATCATGAAGTTCCTGGGAACTAGTCTGAGTGTAACGACCTTCAGAAAGAGGATGTGTCTAAATCTGTTTGGAGAGCCGATTTCCTCTCCTTGGATGAAGGTTAAATTGTTTCTTATAGCAAAGGTTAATTGGGAGAGCAAAGTCCATTCCTATAAGGTTGAAATACCTGCTAAACAGCTCTTTTGCAGATATTTTTGGCATTCATACAGGTAGAAATTGTCTTAAGCTGCTGCATATATTCAGTTCAGCCAAGCTTATGGAGCAGTAGGGTTGTAATTGTTTTGAGAGACCAACCCCAGATGGGATGGTTTGGCTTTTTTGTTCAAACTGTGGTGTGTCTGGGGGTACAACCAAGGTCAGGGTTGCATAAAACTGGCATTTTTTAATAGTGAAACCTGTAACTGCTTCAGCTTTTACAACCTGTATTTTGCTACTGCTATTTCTTTGCTACTCACAAGCAAGTCTGTCTGAACTTTTTCATGGAATAGCACGTCTCTAGTACTTTGGCCTGAGGATTAAGACAAACTTACTCTGTTCATGTGTCTCAGTGTTTCATCTGGCTCAAAGCAAAGTCCATCAGAGTAACGAGAAAAATTAACAGTCCAGAATTACAGATATCAATGCAGTGATTTGTTTTTTTGTTTGTTTGTTTTTTTTTTTTGCTGTCTGGCTGAGGCTTTGGAACTGGGCATCTGACTGTCACCAGATTTTTAATTCTTTTGAAGCTACTTGGGTTTGAAATGTCCACTCAGCTTGTTAGTATCTGAGCTGCAAATCTGGTCTGTGTTGTCTGGTCTGCTACAGGTGTCCTTGTCTTGCCATACTTTTCCTTGTCAGGAGCTTTGTTGGGCAGTTAGCCAAAGTGAACAAAGTGCTCAAAAGCTAGCCAAGGAAAATTCAGCTTTGAAAGTATCACTGCTTCTCCAGGCAGTTGCAGATTAGAATATGTAACTGTTTCTACTGATCGTTTTTAAACCAAGAGTTGACAGACTTGGGTGTATCTGGAAACATCTATGGAGTTAAATTTTACATTTTTCCTTCTAAATAATAAGAAAATTAAATTCTTTAATACAAATAGGACTGGGACCTATGGAATTGGGTAAAAGTTGGGAGACTTTGGGCTAGAAAAGCCCAGTAGTTATGGACCCGAGGACCCAGCCCACAAGTATTTGATGAAAATGACTGCGCCGGGATGCCCATACACAAAAATGGGTGCAAGTCTTGGCAGCGGGGAGGCTTAGCTCCCACTGAAGCTGCAGCATGATCTCACATCTTGGTGAAGAAGTCAGTATACTTTGTCCAGTTCCTGAGGGGGGACAGATCTGCTGAGCCTAACGTGTCAGTGGGGATGTTTAACTCAAGGAACGGCAACTGTGCTTAACCCAAGGAGCAGCAACATATTGTTTTGCTGAGTAGTCTAACAGAACTGGCAGATCTGGATTACATGGCCTCTGCAGGCTGAGGAGATTTGAACCCATTTGGAGAGTCCCATAACTGGTGGATAGGAGAAGCCAAGCTGGTGTAAGGATGTTAGCAAGAGTCCTAGAGGGAGAGCCGGCAGAAAGTGACCTAACTAGAAATCAGGGCTTTGGGGACCTGTCTGGAAGTGGGTAGGGCAACTATGTTACAGTCTCTTTCTTGGGCTTTTTAGGTAGTTTTCAATACAATCATGACTTAAGAAAAATGATGACAGGAGCCAAGGACCTGTGCTGCTGGCTGACCTTAGGACCTCCACTGCTTCCACAGCAAAGGTGGCTTGTGCCCAGCCAGCTTGAGGGTATTTGCACAGTGTGTGCAACCTTGGTGAGTTGGAGCCAAGGCTGCCGTGTCTGTGGTGTTGGAGCATAGCCATACATACCCTTTGGATGTAAACTCTGAAAGAAGGCTCTCGAGTGAAAATACCAATTTGACACAAGTCAGATTGGATGGGCGCCTCTGTCTTGCTCTTCTCAGACAGAATCCCATCTGGTTTTCATATACTCTCTTAACCAGTTTCAGGGATAGTGTGCACTGTTGCTTGTCACAACTGCCCTGAAGCACGGAATGCTTCCTGTGCGTTGTAGAAAGGGATGGTTGCAGCCTGGATCAGCCTCCCAAATCAGGACTGTGCTCTGGGATTTGGGCAGTCAAAAGTGAGGATGCTGTAAATTTCAAGTTTGGATGTATTTAGTTGCATTATATCATGGTTCCACATCTATAAAGTAGGGAAGGTATTTATTTTATATTACACAGAGTGTGGGGCCTGCCTGTAAGGTGCTTTGGCACAGTATGTGCTGATTATTAATATTTTGATTAAATATAGATATCCGAAGTGTTGTGGCTTGGCTGGAGTTGTAAACTAGACCTGTCTTTAGTCAAGTGAAGGAGTTGTCATCTCACCTAAATTGATATAGGTGGCTACAGCTGAGAAGGTTGTCCTTGTCGGGGTGAGAAATAGTGAGTTTTAAGGTGCGATCTGTTTCAGACATCTGCTTCAGGATGAGATGAGTTGTGCCCTAGACTGCAGTGACTCTAAGGGGGCTATCTGAGCTGTAGATAGCTGTGTCAATTTAGATGATATGATGCCTGCATCATCTCACTAAAGGCAGATCTGATTTGCAACTTCAACCTGAGCTGATAGCTCTTGATGGCTTTCTCCACTAATAGCTATTTCGTGCTCTGTGTTTTAAAAATACCATGGAAATGAGAGGCCATGTGACAGTCAGAGCCCATACTGGGTTTTGCTGTAGGCTGTGCTGCAGGCTTTGTCTGTGGCATCCAGTAGATTGTTTAACCTGTTCATTGTTCTGTTTCCATGCAAGGCTGAGAATCCTTTGCTACTGTGCTCATCTGCTTAAACTGGTGAGGGGGAGGAAGATGCATAGAAGTATATCATGGGGCAGCCTGGGTAGCACAAAGGCTTTGAATTTAATGAAGATGGTTGGTGTGTCAGCCATCTTGCCAGATCTCTGACTGGGCATTGGACGCTTTTATGGCTCTTAACGATCCTGGTGCTATAAATTACCTGAGTAAGACCGCGTCATTTAACACATTTTTGTATCTAGCAAATTAGCAAATCTAGGCAAGTGGCAGCTTTTCTGTTTCACTTCACCATTTATACGCCCACTTAAGTGTAGAAATGAAGCAGCATAACCTAATGTACCATTAATGTAGAGTGGCATTTACTTGCAGGAGGTTATAACTTAGTGTTTTCCCTTGTTCAGTGGGTGGGTTGATGCTGCTAGCAAGGTGTCTGAAAAAGAAATGCAATGACTTGGCCAAGAACAACGCAGCAGGATCTGAACTCAAAGCATTCTCTTCATTTAGCAGGTGCAACATGGCAATGCTCTTCATGCCCGTTCAGATTAAGCCTGGAAGTCAGGTTACCTTCCTCAGGCTGACTGTGTAGCTCTCAGTTTTTGTAACTGCTGCTGGTCATTCCTTCTCTTTCCTCACTGAGATGTACTATTAATACCATTGCTAAAACAGCTTAAAACCAATAGGATGTGACATTTCAAAGAACTGCTGGCTTTTAACAGTGGTATGTATTTTACAAGCTCCTGATGTTTAGCTATGAAAACTGTCCCAAGGGCCAAGTTCTGCTGGTAAGAATTGTGGCATGCACTGCTCCCAACTGGGCTGGTGGGACCTGCATCCACTCATCATTTTGGTCTGCCTGCATGTATTTCTTACATGACTTAGCATAGTCCCATCACTGTAGTGTTTTGTGTCTTAAAATACCTTTTGTTTCATGTTGTTATAACACAGCACAAATGGTTTTTTTGCACAAAGCTCCCTTACGATGCCTTTTGGGAATGGGGTGATTCTTTGGAATGGGAGTGGAGATGAGAGAGCATGAAAAACATTCTAACCTTACAGAGTGCGCAAAGAGCGGGAACCGAAGGTTTATAATAATCTAAGGTGGCAGAAGAACCAGACCCTTAAAAGTGACCTAAGAGGAAGACTCATGTCAAATTAATTTGTCATTTGTTCCGCAGTTGGTTTTGTGGAGATATCTGAGAAGCGTAAGGGGTTAGTTCTCTGCTGGTCATTTGTACGTTCTGATCTGTGTGTCTGGAGGGCAAACAAGGTGTCATTACTCCTTATGTAAATTTTGTTTCTCTGCAGAGGGGTCAGGGTTTTCTCTCCTGTCTCTGCATCCTTTTGATACAGAGATTGCTGCATCATGCTACAGAGATGAACCTTACCTCGAACTACAGCCTGTGGATGGCTGTGAGAGCGTGCGATGGCTGGCTGCCTTCCTTACACTGCCTTTGGATGGCAGGTGTTGGGCCAGTTCTCTGCCTGGAGGAGTATGCGATCGGAGCTGTATGTACGATGGCTGTTAAAAACCTTCAGTTGGTTTGCATTAGATGGACATAGAATGAGAGATTTTCCTCTGCGCTGTGGAGTTTCACTGCTGAGCTGCCAGGCTTTGGATAGTTTGTTACTGTGCACTGGCTAGTTTCATAGTGTTACACAGGTCAGTTATTTTCTCTCTGTCTCGGTTTCCCAACATCAATCCTTCCTTTTGTTATTCTCTCATGTCTGTGTGGAACAAAACCCAACCTCCACCACCAGTGAGTTCACACGACGTGCAGGATGACTAGTGTAATGAGGCCCTGTTCTTCTTTGGGATTTAGAGGCAGAGCTGCTCTAAACACACAGCAGAAGACAATCTGATTGAAGATGTTTAAAAACCTGTGTAAGGATGGTTAATGATTTAATCATTTGATAACACAGTCTAAAAGACTTGTGGAAACACAAATACAAAACAGTTTCAAGGAAGAGTTAGTGTTTCCCAATACTGACCTTGTGCAGAGTAATCGCGTTAAACCCTAGTTTACGTTGCGTAGGATTTTATTTTTGATTAATTTTTTTTGTGACTCAAAATGGTTCTGGAATTTCTGTTGCAATTAAAACTTACAATCTGATAAGAGTTCTTGTCAAATATGTTTTACAGAAGCTACACTGCAGGTTTTTTTTGAGGCTGTATTAATGTAACTAATTATGGAAGTAGGGCTAGCATTGTTAAGCTCACTGAAATCCTGCCTGCTTGCACCAGCAGATGGGCTGTATTTTTTATCTTCTGAAATGTGGGAGGTGTTTTTAAGGCCCAGAAGTCAATGGGAGATGCAATCGTGAAGAATGCAAGGTTGGTTTTGCTCACCGTCCCTCTGTTTCAAGGTGTAGTTGTTGCTCTTTGTAACAGGCTGTTGAGCTGGAAACTATGACTTCAGATGAGTCACTTCAGTGGAGTTCTCTCACGAAAGTGCCTGAGAGACTATTGCTGATGTTTTTGTGTTTGTTTTTTTTTTTTTTTTTCCTCTTCCCTTCAGCTAGTGAATCGGCACTTGTATTCAGGAAGCGCGGACAGGACAGTGAAGTGCTGGTTAGTAGACACTGGAGAGCGAATCCAAACGTACAAGGCTCACAAACACAGCGTTAGCACTTTGAAATACCACGCTGGGATCTGTAAGTTGCCTTCGTATGTTCAGCCATCGCCTGTCTCCTTTTCAATGTTTGTCTTTGATTGAAGGTTATTAATAGAGAATACTGTAATTTGAAGGCTTGTGAAATCGTCACTTTTTTCCAACTCAGCATGTTTATGTTCAGTATCAAACTTCGCTGTACTACTCCATGTGGGAAGCTTAGATCTTCCCTCCATTTTCCACCTCCCTCTTCTGGCACATGAAGAGGCAGTTGCTTTATTTCTGTTACCAAGGGAAGTGGCTTAAATCCTGAGCTGTCTTTGAGTTGTTTGTATAGCCGTGGTTTAACCTCGCTAGTCTGATGTCTGTCAGTCTGCTTCTGCTGCATTCTTGGGGACAGCAAGTGCTGCTGCTGCTGGGTATGCAGCCCTATGCCTGCCTCCCCTACCTTGTAGGTACTGTGTAATGGACTGCCCTAAACCAGAATCACATCTCAGATGTTCCTTGCTTCTTTCTAACAGTTAGTTCTTCCTGTTCAGACTCTGACCATCTCCTAGACTCATTTTCCACAAGATCTTTTCCCTTTATCTGTCCTCTTTCATGTATTTGTTCCCCAAACCACCTTTCTGCAGTGGCCAAGCGTTGCTCGCCTTATTAATGCTCGGGACTCAGTTCCACTGCTTTCAGTACTCCTGATTGTAGTGGTACCTGTACGTAACTGTCTTATTGTTGATGTAACAGTATCTGCTGACCATGAAACCTCCCTCTTTAAATCCCTCTCTTGGCTGGCTTTCCTTCTGCACGTCATATATCCATTTATAATTTAGAGTTGCAAGACTGTGCCTCTGTGTTTATCAGCCTGAACCTCTCTCTATGTTATCTTGGTCTTATCCTGCCACTGATGTTAGACCTGATGTGCCTTCATTTGTTTCTCAAACAAGTGCTTCTCTCCTTCAGCATAACCGGGATGGTAATGCCCATCTTAAACTAATCTAGAAATTCATAACGCTTTTCTGATTTCGATTTCTGTACTTCAGCTATGAAGCGAACATGTAACAACAAATGAATGGTTGCTATTTGGGCCTTGCTATCTCTTTTGGCAGATCATCAGCGTGATGGTGATAAATGGCTGACAAACGCAAGACGGTACACATTAGACAAGAGTCGTACCTGCACAGGCAGAGTACAGTTTAATGGCAGTTGTCTAGCACCATGCTTGACATGGCTGACTGATCGCATTTATAGCAGAGTAACTGAATTGATTTCTTGATTATGTTTGGAAGCTTACCATGTAACTAAACCCGTAGGTAGATTTTGATTTTAATCAGGAAGCCTTTTTTTGGCCTTCCTTTCAGCATTAGACCCGCAGCACTACTTTTCTCTGTTAAAATAGTTAATCGTAATTTACGGTTAGTTTCAGCTCTCCTCACTTATATTGCAGAACTATCCCTCTCTCCTCTACCTGCAAGTTATAATTTCTGCTAATTTCAGCTTTTACAGTTGGCTAGAAGGCTGAAATAGAAGGGGAATGGATCTGAGCTTACACTGCACTCTGAAGTTGTTGTTGCTCAAAGATGCAGGCAGGTAGGGCAGGGGAAATGAACCAGAAATTTTAATCCAAATTCAGGATGAATACTGGCAGATTAAATACCGATTTTTTTTTTTTGATTTTTTTTTTTTGGTATATGTGTGTTATCCCCCTTTTAAAGATACAAAACAAAACATTGAATTAATCAAGACTACCTGAAGGCAAGATAACTGTGCTAAGCTGATGTTGGTCTGATCCAGTGAGGAATCTTCATGTCTGGGTGGGAGACGGAGAGACTGTCTCCTTCATTAATGAGACCTTCAGAGCTAGGTTTTTTCAGTGTTGATCCTGCTTTTCATGCAACCAGTGTAGACTTGACCAGACTCTCTAAAACCATCATAAAGAAAGTTTAGGCTCAAACAAAAGTTTCATTATCTGATGCCACCTCCATCAACTCTGCAGCTTTCTCTCTCTTCCCCCTCATCCTACCACCCTGTCCCTGCCATACACATACATGATTTTTGCATAACACTCCTTTTTTTTTTTTTTCTTAAAATGTAGGCACTATTGCTGCATTTAGTCAGACCTGTGAAGAACATCCTGATAGTGTGATAGGAGTGTTCACGGAGTTATTTAAGATCTCACTTCAAATCAAATGCAAAAATACTAACAGTGTCAAACAGGGAGAATTGAATTGTTCGACTTGAAGCATAGAAAAAATGTTATGGAAAAATATTAGGGACTTGTTTGAATAGAATTTAGATGCATTTTAATTCTTGAAAGAGGAAATTTCCCCTTAAAAATTAATTTCTATACTGTGATCGCTTGCATTATTGTAATACATTGATCACTTATTTACACAGCACCTAATAGTTTTGTTTCAATTAGAATTACAAAGATATGTTCACTGGATACCAAATGTTGGAGCTAGTGTAGCTTAAAATACTAGCTGTTCACCTGGGACAGATCAGCACTGTGTGTCCATTCTCTGTTTTTCAAAAATGTGGAGAAAATTTTTCAATATAAATGATGTTTGTTATGGTTTATGCTGCATTTGCACCAGCTCAAGAACATGGAGAGAATCTCAGCTGAGAAGTGCTAACTTTCTGTTAGCAAGCAACAGAATTAAGGTCTTCTATCTGATGAGTACCCAAAGGCTCATTACCCCAAAGAGTTTACGGTCCAAATAAGAAAATACAGTAGGAGAATGAGAGGAAAAAAATATATGTGTGTTTCCAAAATGGCTTTATAGTGTGCAGGGATTCCAGACAGATCTGAGAACTAAGCTTTAAAACTTCAGAATATGTTTCTAGTGGCTTTCCTCAGTCTGCTTGTGTAATTAATAACATGGGGATTATTAAAGCTCATTCTCAAGCTAATTTACTTAATGATATTATGTTGGTTATTTCTCTCCTACAGTATGTGCACAGTCATTTAAAATTTAATGTGGTTTGTATTTTCTCATGTTGCAAAAACTCCAAGGGAATGTTTAGAACCTGTTCTCCCTCCCAAAGGTCTATGAAATTTAAGTAAAAAATAAAAATGAATTGTTGATTTTATTTTTTTTTGTTGCTTGTTTGTTTCACAGGTGATATATATAAGCATATATTTAAATGCCAGATCTGGGTTAGGATCAATAACTCTCCTTTGAAATTCAGAGGTGCAAAGAGACTTCCTAAATCTGGACTGACAGTTCAAAAGACATAAAGGATGTCTGTCAAAAGCAAAATCCTGATAGTGATAGCTAAAGTAAACTGACAGCTGCATAGTGAAAACAGCTCTTAATTGGTTCCTACTCTCTGCATGTGTGTAATAGTATTAAGTGATTTCTGTTCACTGGGGAAAAAACAATCTGTACCTTGTTCCCTGTTTTACATTGTTGTTACTCATTTGCAGATTGGGAAACAATTCTTTTTCAGGATTGTGTTGGCAATTGAATTTATAGTTGGCCTATATAAAATGACATTGATTTTCCACATCCAGATGTTTCTTGAAGGTGTACCCAGGAAGTACCCAGCCTCCTGCTGTTTAATTTGAAGTTGGAAAGCTGATGGCAGTAGGTAGCCTGTTCTCTCGTTTCTAGTTGTAGTACTGACTTTACAGCCATGATAATTTCTTCATTTCTCTGTAGGAATTCAGTGCCTAACATCTTGCAAAAGATAAGGAATCTGTTGTCTTCAGGCACTTCAGTTTTGTAAAAATCTTTCTGTGCTAGTGGCTTTTGCAAAGACACGAAATGCAGGGAGCAGTGAATATATTGCTTTTTGCAGTTCTGAAATATTTATCTTTAGGTAAACTTGATGAGTTTGGGTTAAGTGAAGGGAAGTGAGTATTTATGAAGACAGTTTGTAACCCATAAAGCGCACAAATGTGCTCCTTTTTGGGCGTATTGCTAAGTATAAAATCTAAATATTCAACACTGCCTTTGAGTTTCCGGATGTGGCAATTCTGAGGATCTGATGTGAAGATCCTGAAGTTTTGAGAAATTGTTCCTTGAATGTGTTAAGGTACCCTAAGGAAACCTGATGAACAGCCAAAGTCCCTGGTCATGCTTAATTTACTTAACCCCACCCCTTGTCACACATGTGCAATATAGCACATAGAATACAAGAGTTATAGCCAAACCTCTGAAGTAAGTCTGTGCTGTACTGAAATAGAGATTATAGCCTGGGCCTTGAATCACTTAAAGGCTCTACTGCTTGCAAAGATCATAAGCCACAAGATGTAGCTGAAGAAATCAACCTCGCTGAAAGAATTTATAAAGCTTCTTTGTAAAGCTGCTTACACATGCCGCGCACCTCTGAGGACAGAAGATTTAGCTGTGGTATTTCAACAGAGATGGCCTTACCTACTGATAGTAAGCTTTTGTTGAAAATGGGGGGGGGGAACCACAGGATGTTTTAATGAAGCTAAGGCCAAGTTCATGTCATTAGTGTGGGAAAGGGTAATGCTCTTCCTGTGGTTTGCAGCTTCCCTGTACAGACGCTTCTGCTGCTTCATGCTGCAGCAGAAGTGATGAAGATACCATAGTACTGAATGGAAACCTGGAAATAACTACGGTAAAACAAACAGAAGGCTTAGGGGAAATCCTTAAAACCAGACTTGAGATAAATTACCTGCTTAGAATTATTGAGGCGTGTTTAAGCAGGGAAACGTATGTGGAGAAGGGCAGAAATAGGTACCTGAAGTGTGTTTGGAGTGAAATGCTGATGTATGTGGGAACTTCAGGCTTAAGGCAGTTCAGTGTTTTGAAATACACAGATAAAAACAAGCTCGCTGGCATCAGCGAAATGAAAATGACCTGAACTTGCTGTAACTGAGAAAAGAATCAAGCCTAAAAATGATACATCATGTTCCTTTGTGAGCTGGTTTTAGGTACATTTTTGAACTCGCATGAACTGACCTTACGTGGCCGCTCACATCTGGCCATGCTCTGTGTTGTGTGGTTGCATTGCAGTGTTCACAGGAAGTGGTGATGCCTGTGCCAGAGCTTTCAATTCCAAGAGTGGTGTCCTGCAGAAGATCTTCCGAGGACACAAGTTTATCATCAACTGCATCCAGGTCAGGAAGGGGTTTCTTTGCTGGGATTTTTCACTTCTGATTGCTCTCTCATTTGTTTCTGGGAACTGGTGTGGCTGGCTGTTCTGTGTGTCTTGGATTGGATGTTGTTCTAGGGTAAGATAAAATATAGCAGACTTGAATATTCCTTATGTGGTTTTAGAAAAACTTGATGATAAGGATAAGTGAAACCACAGAGCGAGTCCCCAGAGACAGTCCGATGTCTGTGATCGGAGGTTTGTCAGGTCAGGTTAGGCAAGTAACCGTAAGAAATGAGATGGAGGTGACTGAGCCTGTGTAGGGGCAGGGAGTGGACTCTGACTTCATGAGACCCCTTCTGTTGATGATAAGTATGGGCAGTGCGCTAGGGGGGAAAAGAAGTTTCTGCCTTATCCAAGCATAATAATGTACATGATTATCTCCCTAAACCCCTGGGCATGGTATCTCTCACCAGTCTCGCAACTGCTTACCATCTTTTCTGATCTTAGGGAAGAGCTAGTGGTGACCTCGATGTGCTACCCTGTATATAAACATTTATATCAAATATTGCCATCAGGATCTCTTTTTGTGAAGATACAAAGATGACAAAGAAGCTCTGTATTGATGTCTGACTGACATCCTACCAGACAAATGGAAGAGTCTCTGCCACTGGCTTAAAAATTTTCTACAAGTTAATTAAGTGCCTGAAAAGTTGCCCGCATATTGTCTAGGGATTTAAAAGTTAAAGTTTAAAAGTTAAAAGGGGAGGAATTAGTAACCCTTGGTGGCAATGCAAAGACCAGTGTCATGCAAGGAATCCTGGGGGAAAAGTCTGAATCTATGGATGCTTTATGCATTGAAGAATCCACATGTCTCTTCATCAGGATCTCAGTAAAAGAAGGGTGAGGATTTTGATGAAGAATGTGAGACACTGTAAGTATTTCTGGCAGGCTGACAGTTGAAAGGAAAAAAGAGAGGAGATACAATTCCTTTTGGAGTTGATCCCAAGCATGCAGAGTTGTAAATATGGTTATCTTTGTATATCTTTCCGAATCAGCAAGTAGCTAGTTGGTCTTAAAGTGCAAGCTTTTGGGTATTGAGCAATTGGTTGTGTAGCAGACGGTCACCTAGATGTATTTGGGTGATAACTGATACAATCACTCTGGGCAGCCCTAAGTATTGACAAGACCAAAACTTGGCTTTGTGGTTGGTTGGTTGGTTGGTTTGTTTGTTTGTTTTTAAAATTTCATTTCTAAGTGTACAGGGCAAAAAATCCTGAGAAGAGAGAGGACTGAGAAATGGCAACCTTAATACAATCTTAAGTATATGGATGAGGGGGCTGTGGTTGTGCGGTGCTTCATGCTGATGTAAGCCAGACTGCCGGTGGGCTGCTCGCTATCACGACCCGCTGCCGGAGACTCCGGGTGCCCGTGGTGGACAGGCTGACTCAGGAAGGGGAAGAGGATCAAGACCAAGGGCTTACTTCTAGGGTGGGATGAGGACAATTGGAAACATAACCAACAGCAGCAAATGTTTCATTAAGGAAATGAAACTACAGGACGGAATCAAGGTTAAATTACTGCAGGTTTGGAAGAACAAAGAATTTTGAAGGAGGAATTGTACCTGTAACTTACTGGAAAGGAAGAAGGGAAATGAGAAGGAAAGCATTCCTGAACCCCCCCACTGCCTGCTGATTTTGGTGCCGCCTTAAGCTTCATCTTCAAAACCAGCAGTCTGAAACCAGCGCAGAAATTCCCAGCTACAGCCTACTCTGACATTGAGTTTAGTTCCCCATTGCTTTTCTAGTGGGTTTAGGTTATAAATAACTCTTGCTGTTTATATTTTATGGCTCTATGAAGTGGCTGAGAAATGAGTCCTGACTTGGTAATGTCTCATCCACTTCAGCAGCTTTTGTGATAATTTATACCGGCTCTTGCAATGAGCTATCAGGCCTTAAGTGTTAGGATCAAGCTGTTTCCTCTGATTTTTGACAGTTTGATTGTGCTGATTCTGATATTAAATGTGACCCTGTTGTTCCAGATCCACAACGAGTTGCTCTACACAGCTTCCCACGATGGCACGCTAAGGATTTGGGACATCCGGGGAATATGCAAGAGAAATAAGCGACGTTTGAAGAAGGAGAGGTCTGCCCAGGGCAGGAGCTCTCAGAAAGGAAGTCTGTCTCGTCTCTTCAACAATAAAGTTGGCTGTATGGTACAGCAAGAAAATGGGGAACATGAGGCCGTTGAACTAATGTGACTGTCCAGAATAGACTTTCCCTCAGTGACCAAAGCTGAACCTTTTGTTTTCTGCACCACTGTGTCCTTGTCAACCAGAACTTGGAAAGAGATGGGAGATGGCTTTGCTTGAACTGCTTTTTCAGGGGCCAGGCTTCTCTGTGACTGTCAGATGGACTCAAGTCAGATATTGTCACTGCAGATGCCTCTCAGCTGAACAGTACTGGGATCGGGAGGGACTGCAGTGTGGTTCAGGTGATGTACTTCTGTGTGTGTGCAGTTAAGAACTTTACTTACAACTGGTTGTTTTCAATTCTCTCTGGCACAGAGGTGTTGCACACTTCTGCTTGTCTAGTATCTAATGAGGAATGTTTTCTCCTGTTCTGTTGCCCACTCACATGGCCTCTGTTTGGCCGAATGTAGCGATGAAAGGTGCCCTGCAGTACGACTATGAATTCAATTTTCACAGCTGACCTTCAGGTCAGGTTTTTGCCGATTAGACCAACTGATGCAGGATGCTATTGGCTCAGCAGCAGGAGTTTAAAGCAGACTGGACCTCTCTGGGAAGCTGGGAGTAGTAGGACAGAAATTTTTATTTTTTTTTTTGTTAACAAAGCATAAGCTAGAGAACAAGCTCAACCTCAGACCTCTTGTACCAAGGTCAGCCGTTTGCCAAGGCACAGCAGTTGTCCTCCTCCCAACAACCTACTGGGTTCTTTTTTACCTCTTATGATTTCACACTTCAGCAAAGGAAGCATCAGTGGCCTCACGTGTGTCCTCCGTGTGCTGCCAGAGGTGTGTGCTTCCAGCCACACGCTTACCCCCAGGTGTGGTTCACCCCATGTCCCGATGGGCTCGTCGTCTCGGAAGGAGCAGGAGTCAGAAGCTGTTCCCTAGGCACCAGGTCTACGGTGACGACTGCACCACCTCTCTGGGCAGCCTGGACCACTGCTCGACTGTCCTGGGGGGGGAAAGGTTCTCCTTATATCCTCTGGGAATGCCAAATTGTGTTTTTCAGAGGAGAGGAGAGCAAAACAGGAGGATTTATTGGGTGCTCTAGATTTGTCACCGTTCCTCCTTACGAGGCTACGTCTGGCCTTGGTTTGCTAGGTTGTTAGTAGCAGTGGATAAGCAAACTCAAGAAAAGTTCTCCCAGTCTTTTTTTCCAGGTTCATCTCTCTCTGATAACCACTGAGCCAGGAATAAACAAGGGTTCTTATATTTTTCTATTTGCAGATATTACTCTTTGTAGAACCAGTACAAAAATATCTAACCACATGTTTTTATTTTTATGGCTTTATTTATTCTGCACTACAGCAAGATAAAAATGCTGTAATCCTTTTTTAGAATGGACTAATAAACATGTGGCATCTAGAGACAACTAACTGTCTCGTTTTTATTTTCTTCTCATTTAGAGAGGCTTCGGCTGGCTGCAGATGCACAGCAGTTAAGAACAGATGGAATATGAGGGGAAAACCCCACAACCCATATATTTTGGGAAACATTTCTTGTCTTTCCCTCACTGCTGGGGCTGTAGCCCAGCGTGCTGTGGAGCTGTCCTGCCTCCCGCCAGGCACCAGACCACCAGAGCTCAGTTTCCCTAGGCAGGGGAAGGGGCCCAGCCACAAACAAAAGCGCAGTCTTAAGGAAAAGCGAGGATGACGAAGAACCACACGCGCTGGCTTAGTGCTCACGGTGGTGGCACTGAAGACCCCTACTCTGAAACCCTAACAGTGCGTCATTGGGTCGGGCCTGTCATTGCTGCTACGTACTCTGCTGGTCTCTCCCACCGAGCTCTTACCTGAGAGATTTCCGGATCCGTTTTGTTAAATGCTTACCAGGAGAGACTAATGTGGGAGGTCGGCCGCGTAGCACAGACTTAATGCTACTCTAAACCTCTCAGTCTGGTCGTTGTAGCTCAGTACTGGCCCTGTGAGACATGTTTACGGGATGGTGGCACTTGATTGCTGCGGTGATGACTTCCTATGCGGCTCATTTTGTTTGTATTTCGCTTATGAGGTCAATGCTAAGTAGGAAGCCTTTAGCAGAGATGGACAGAGTTGCACAGATGGTCTGGGCTATACTTTTTGTTTAAAACTTTGCACACAGTGTTAGACACGAGAGCTTATCTGGCCATAGCAGCTGCGCACGGAATTAGCAAATGGATTTAATAGACATAGATCTCATAAAGAGTGGAATTAATGAGTCATTACCACTTCTGCCTGTTGCTAAACATATCACAGTGTCTTCAAATACATAGTCAAAATTAACTTAAAATGTTTAGCCAATGCCTCCTGCCCTGCTGATCTCTTAAAACTGCACACACAGTTACTTGAGGGCAGCACTGGCAGAATGACATCATTGAGGCATGGCCTCTCTGACAAGCACTGCAGGTTATGATGCTAATTTTAAATTCCCCAAGGACAAACCTTCACTTCTTAAGTTGTCACTGCCAGTTTGCTATGCAGGCCACTTCAAAGAGGAGAAATACTGTCTGTACAGCCCAACGCTGCCCTCGGTGCATGCCTCGGGTTAGCATACGGGAATGCCAGTAGGTTTGGGAACCCCTCTGGCTAAAGGAAGGAATAAATTTGTGCTTTCCCATCTACATCTCATTAAAGCTACATCCATTGCTTTGTACATTTTCAGTTTTGGTCTTTTGTATTTTCTGGTTTTGCTCTGCATTTTGTCCAGTGGTTCCTCAGTGCTCCCCTGTAGAGAAACAGGATAGAATGGTTGCTGGGGCTGGTATTCTAAAGCCTGTGATACTGGCTTTAGAAATGCTTCAGCCTTTGGGAAGGAGATGCAAAATTACTCAATTTTTATAGTACTTGTCTTGATACAGAATTATGAAATACACATGATTCCTTAAAAGTGTAATCGCTTGCTGCTTTTTTCCTGGCTACCTTAGCCAAGGGGAGCAAAAACCCAAACCCACTCCTGCAGCCTAAGTCCATCCGCTGGAACCGAGCAGTCATTTTGCAGGCCAAAGCTCTACTTCCTCCGGTACTGTGTTTGCTCTAACCCAAGTTCAAGCCCTCATTTCCCCCCTGATAAATGCTGGGTAAGAATGAACTGTCACCAGCCAGAAGGTTCATTTTCCAGCAGCTGCTGTTAGGCCTGGCTTTAAGCTGAGATCACGGCCCCTTCCCCTGTTCCCACCCGCTCCGGCTCTGCGGCTGCAGCAGGCGGGGCACGAGCTCCCTCTACCGTGAGAATTAAGTTAAGCAAAGCAAATAAACCACGCTTAAGGGAAGCTGACAAGCAGGGGAACTTCGGTTCCTAGGGGAGAGGAGTGCTTACAGAGCAGAAACTGAGATGTTATAGAACACACGCAAAGCCCCCAAATATTCCTCCAGAACGTTGAAGCTGAGTACAACTACAGAGACAGTGCCTGAGCCAAGTTTTGTTCAACAGCAGGTTAAAGAAAATCTTGTCATCCCCATGAAATCCATCAATCTTAAGCCACGTACCTGGGAGAGGTTAAGAGGAGTTGCTTGTTTAGTTACAAAAGGAAATGCCGCTACCCAGGTGACAGGAGTCTGACAGGACAGGGCCCTGCTAGGTAGTTCCTACTGGTTTTTAAAACCAAAGTGTGCAAGACTCTTACTAAAAGCAGCAGCAGCAGCACATTGTTATCTTTATTGCCTGTGTAACACCTGCAGGAAGTGACAAGCAGAACACAGTATAAATCCATGCACAACAGATACAGAAATGTCTCTCGGAAATCTTTCAGAAGAAAAGGAGAACAGTTTGAAGGCTGATACCTCTCTAACCTCATGAGCTAGGTTTCCAATTTACAAACTCACTGTTTTTTTTTTTAAGCTGGTATTTGAAAATGGTATAGAAATGCTTCTTTACTTGATTACTAAGTGAACTATCTTATTTCACAATAAAAATATAGTTTAGTTCTATTAAATTTTCTTCTGAAAATAAGTTTCTATTTTTCTGCTATGACAATAAGTTACAATGTATCACAAATGTAGGCTTTCAGCAGATTTATAAATAAGCAGGAATTAAGTGTTCCACCTATAAGTTTAACTGAATTCAAGGCATTTAGTAAGAGAGAAACTGAAGGTGCATTTATAATCCAAACCCGATTTGTCAAGGTAAATACATATAACTGAAGTAGCTGTAATGGGATTTAATGCTGTGGTACTTGTATATAGGATAAGTATTCATGAATAATCTGTTCCTCTTCCTCCAGTGTTAAATCCAGATAATCCTCTTCATGTTCAGGAATATCCTCTAGGATTTCATTGACTGCATCGGTCTCCATGTCTTCATCTGTTGGTGAACTAGAAGAACCTTCCAATAAAAAGCAGCAGCAGTGAATTCACCTCTGAAAGCAGCTGATACTTTCTCTCTTTCACCAGCAGGACTGCTCTGCGAGTCTGTTACTGTAAGACTACCTCTTATTTAAAATTGCTCTGCAAAGGATATTGCAGGTTGGCCATTTTTTTTCCCTATTACTTAAAGCTGTAGGAAAGCCTTTAGTTGTACAACAGGGATCACTACAGCTCTGACAAATAATGGAAGAGAGAGAGAGTACGTGCAAGTTTCTTCTTTGCTAAATGGCAAGTATCAATTACAGTTCTATCACATAAGGGACATGAGAAAGGAGTATGTGGTCAGATCAGCTGGCTGTATAGCACAGATTTGGAATAAACCTCCTAGCAGTCAGAGCCCAGGTATTAACAAGCCGAAATACCATCATTATCAGTGGTAGGTCCAGGGCATATGCTCCAGCAATTTAGTCCTTGCTCTCTGAAAAGAGTACAGCCAGGGAGAGGTTGGTTTGTTTTTAAAGAGAACTGGTGTGAGTGAGTACAATGAGATGGGAGAAGGTAGGACTGCCTGTGGGCTAGAGGGGGCCCCGCGTTCCTCACTGGGGAAGTGAGGACACAGACAGCCAAGGCCTCCAGCCTTGTGTGCCAAAGCCACAGCCCCGCTCAGCAGCCGTGTCCTCTTAGCCCTTCCCAGGACACCTCTGAAGGTTACCCTTTCTTCTGGGCTGCATCCCTCGTACGCACTGCCTACAGCTGATACGTAGCCCTGACGGTCCTGTATACAGTGGTCACTGACTGCAGGGGTAATGGCTGCCTTTCCTGTAAACGTGTTACTAATAAAAGTAGTCCAGGACATTACTCAAGGCTCTCTACCAGTATTTAAGCAGAAATCGCTTAATCATTTTCATACAAAAGCCAGAAGACTGGCCTTCCCTCCTCCCTGCCTGCTGTATGCAACATTCTTACCTGCAGACTCAGTAGGCGAGTCTTTTGATGAAGCTGATTCTTCTGATGGACTGGACCCTTCTGGAGACACCTGCAGTGAAGCAGGAAGCACTCCCCCGTAATGCGCAAGGGTTTGGGAAGCTAAGTGGATGTTGCCTCTGAAGACCTTTAAAGCTTGCTCTGCCGACTCACGGCTGAAACCCATATACATCAGCTGCAGGAGGGGGGGGAAATAAATAAAAGAAATCTGGAGAAATCCAAGCTCATCGAGCACCAAGGTCTGACAGCAATCTGAGTCTGCATCTGACAGTCATTCCTCTTGCACAGAGGAAAGCGCTGCATGCCAGGAATTCCAGGACACTGACTCTGGTTTACTGGAACAGTTAACAACAGGGCAGTGACCTATTAAAGGAATGGGGATGTTGAGCAGAATCAAGAGCCTCTTGCTTAATATCAGACCAATTCTTTCTGTTTTCCAGAAGGCAACTTCAAAGCACTGCAGCATATCAGGAGGGTGCACGTGCCACTTACTTTCTCCTAGGCAATATAGTTTTCTTGCCTATCTGACATTAATTACGTAGCCACACTAACTACTGAAGAGCTTTTCAGACAGCCTATGATGAGAAATACGCATTCTAATTCTTTCCCTTGTGCACTGCAATGTTTAGAGACTTGAATTTCTCTTTTGCTGTCTTTTTGGGGATAGAGCATTAGAGTGCACATACTTCCCTCCGCATCCTTGCATGACAGGTTGGCATAATGGGCAGGAATTACAAATTACATTTCAGCCTGAGTGTGATTTCACGATGAAGATCATGGGTCAAAGAATATTTGTACAGCTTTACTTAAGGAAGATCTGGTGTGTTTGAAGGCATAGTTCAGAAACAAGACAACGAAATCCTAAGAAAGCAAGTGGTCTAACTTACTTGATCAATACTTTCCTGGGAAACCTGAAACTGGTCCATGGCCACAGGATCATCATCATCTTCCACCAATAACTCAGGATTGTCAAGAATAAACTACAATAAACCAGAGAGGGATCAGAATAGACCAACAGAGATATAATAGTCCTCGGCATAGAGCTGTATTTAGCCCAATAGCTGATATAAGCAAACCTCAGCCAACTTAAGTGATATCTGATTCATCGGGTCAGGAAGCAGAAGTTCAGTTATTACAGTTCAGAAAAGGTAGCGATGAACTAACAAATACAGACTACAGAAAATAAGAATCTGCTAAGCAATATATAAAAAAAGTAAACAATTTTTTTTTGTACAAAAGTACTACTCCTGAAAAATCACTTACCTTAAAGGCTTGGTCCAGGTTTCCTTCTGTATTACAAAGAGCTACTTTAGCAGCTCTCTCTGAATAGCCCATATGTTTCAAGGTATTTATGTCTTCCAGTCGCTGCCTTCTTTTAGCTCTCTCCTCCCTCCTTATCTGTGCCTTTTCCTGCAAGAACACAGCCATTACAAAGCTCACTCTGCCTGCAAATGCTTCAGCCTTCCCCAGTGCATATAGTTTCTTAGATTTACTTCTTCCGAGTTTGAATCTCTTGAGGAAAAGGGATTTTTTTTTTTTTTTTTTTAAATACAGACTGTGCTGCCAGACACTTGTTACTAAATAAAGTTGCATTTCCATGAGCTAGCACTGTTGCCATACTTCCGCTCTGCAGATCAGATCTTATGCTATCACAGCTATTACAGGCCCTGGGTGGTAAGTGACAAACCTGTTTGGCAGATGGGCCTGTAGACAAGACTTGCCAAGGACATACAGGCAGAACTGGGCATGTAGCCAAGGAGTTCTCTGTAGCCCTCCTCTCAGCCATTTGACTTTTTCATCCACATTTCCCTGTCTGAAGTCTGGAAGTGCCACCTCAGCTTACCAAACATAACTTCGGGCACGTCAGATCTGGACAACACTGTCTTCAATTCACTTTAGCACAAAAAAAATCCTTCTCCCCTCCTGGAACTTCCAAGCCCAAAGCCATAACACAGTGTAGCTTGACAGTTATCCTCACAGCACTTTATCGTGCAGCCTCTTGTCTTTCAGAGCAGCCAAGCTCAGGAATGACAGCTTGATGACGGTGTTTTTATTCCCATACGGAGCACTGCTGAGTAGCAAACACTGGTGCAAAGTCTTCCTATGTGCCTCTGTGGTACAACCACGGGTCTTTGGCTCTCTCATCCCATCTGTTTTGGGACAGAGCTTCCCTCGTCGTATTAAGTTTTGGTTCTAAACTTGTGGCAACAGATGTCAAACTGTCAGTTACACTAACAGGGCCAAAGCAGGATAATCAAAATCCTTAATTTAGCACCATGTTGCACTAGTCACACAAAACATGATCTTACAGACGCCCCAACTAATAAGATCCTTGATTTAATACTTTCACTGCACCATACCTCTCTCCTGTTGGTGATAAGATTGGCAGCATGCTCCACATTCCCATGGCATGCACGCAGGGCAAGGCGAGCTTCCTGTTCGGAGAATCCCAGGAGTGACAGGCGATCAACTTTATCAGGATCTATGGACAGCTCTTCATATAAGCGAGATGCCTGTACACAGAAAGAACAAAATGATGCTACTTACACTGTTGCTAACATACAAACAAAAAAAAGTCTCCTCGTTTTTCTAAGCAAGCAAAGAACAGGTGCAAGACAAAGCCCAAACACAGGAGCTAGTGTGAATGACTCCAAAGTTTCACCTAATGGTGTCTTACCTTCTGAATATACTCAGCAGCCTCCTTTTCTCTGCCACTGTGATAGTGTCCAATCCCTTGAAGGAGGTAAAGCCGTAGAAATAAAACCTTCTCACGACCATAGCTTCCCTAAGAAATTGTTTAAACAAGGGGTAAGCACATGGGTAGAAGCATGTATCAATAGAACACATCACACATTTAAAGATGACAGTCTTTAATACATGACACTTCATGTGCAGAGGAAATATCTAAAGCACCGATGTCTGTGCATATAAACACACGTTTGCCATGACCTTTTTGCCAAATCCAATGCTTTCACTATGCTGACAATTACACAACTAGATTACAGGCTAAGGAGACACGAGAACACTTTAAACTTTTAATGGTCAGTCTTGTAATACCTGAACAATAACTGAACACATATTAAAAAAAAGCCACCCTAATTAAATCAAAACCAGCATACTTTGATATCAATAAGTCTTTCATGGTTCTCCCCGTAGCACCTCTGGAAGCACCTATGTGCTGTGGACAGCTTTTTCTCTGCATCATCCAGGCAGTCCAGCTGCTCCAGGCGGAAGTAGCACCACACTATATCCAGCTGCAGTACTGCATAATTATCAACGGTATTCAGCAGTTCTGTGCTACACTCACTGGAAAACAAAACAATTTTATTTTCTGGAGGGGGTTGTTTATTTTTTCCTCACACACTTTAACACTGACGAAACAACAGGCAAGAAGTATGCATACTCACGTTTAAGAAAGCACATGCTCCCTATTTGAGGTCGCAAACTGATGTTAGTGGAACTTTAATAAAGCTCTGATCTCCCATCACATTGACTAATAAACAGGACGCTAATGATAACACTACATCTCAAAGAATTACCGGAACAAAATGAGTTGTGACTACTATTTACAACAGCATCTGTGTTCAGTTCTGGGCCCCTCACCACAAGATAGACATTGAGGTGCTGGAGCGAGTTCAGAGAAGGGCAACAAAGGTGGTGAAGGCTCTGGAGCACAAATCTGTTGGGGAACGGCTGAGGGAGCTGGGGGTGTTTAGTCTGGAGAAGAAGAGGCTGAGGGGAGACCTGATCGCTCTCTACAACTACCTGAAAGGATGTTATAGTGAAGTTGGGGTTGGCCTCTTCTCCCAAGTAACAAGCAACAGAACAAGAGGAAACAGCCTCAAGTTGTGCCAGGGGAGGTATAGATTGGATATTGGGAAGAATTTCTTCAACGAAAGGGTTGTCAGGCATTGGAACAGGCTGGGTCAGGGAAGTGGCTGAGTCACCATCCCTGGAGGTATTTAAAAGACATGTAGATGTGGCACTTATGGACATGGTTTAGTGGTGGACATGGCAGTGTTAGGCTAACAGTTGGATTCAGATGATCTCTTAGGTTAGACAATAGGAGGCATTTCTTCACAGAAAGGGTCGTTAGGCATTGCAATGGGCTGCCCAGGGAGGTGGTGGAGTCACCATCCCTGGAGGTGTTTAAGAAAAGACTGGACATGGCACTTAGTGCCATGGTCCAGTTGACATGGTGGTGTTAGGGCAAAGGTTGGACTTGATGATCTCAGAGGTCTCTTCCAACCTAACTGATTCTGTAAAGGTCTTTTCCAATCTAAACAATTCTATGATTCTATGATCTCTTTAAAAGCAGAATGGAATTAAACCCCGTGTAATATCTGAGAGGACAGAGAAACTCTCTTCCTTAGTGCACATGAACATGCCGAGTTCTGTGCCAGTCTCCTTTTACATACACACAGATGAGAAACAGATGGGGACAATATTACTTCTGGGGATCTCAAAAGAGCCATTTAGGGCTCTGACTGCTGGCGGGGAACTAGTTTATTTGCAGAAACCCTGGTATGGTTACTGACCTCAGCTATCTGCTCCACCTTTTATAAGAAATCATTACTTCCCAGGAGCAATTGCAAACGAGTATCCGTAACTGTCTCTCAAGCTAATGCAATTTATAACCTAGTACATGAATTTTGACAGTTTCTGTTTATGTTGATATGAAAGATTAAATTGCCTGGTGGCAGTATCTGTTTCAGCTGTTCTACGTGAAGCCACCTGCCACTGCAAGTCAGAGCCTTCGTCTGCTGTTTCCCATCTGCAGAGGGGGCGTGAAGCAATCCTGGGCAAAACAGGCCCCAACTGATATGCACAGGTAAAGCTAATGCTGTTCCTGTGTTTAGTTGACAGTAAAGGAAAGAGAGACACAAGGACTCAAAAAGGTTCTTACCAGAAGTGTTTGTCAGCATCCAACAAATACGGCAGTGCTATTTCATATTCTTTCTTCTTCATTAATGCTCTGCCCTTCTCATGATAACCCATTGCCAGCATAAGTGCCTAGAAAAACAGATTGAGACTTTTTGCATCTCCCCAACTCACTTATATAACTAAAAAGAAATATCTAGGTAATCCATTACAGCCCTTGTTCTTCCTAGAAAAACATCATTCTATCAGCTCTGTAAGAGCAGTAGTATTTTACATCGCTTCATACATTTCTCCCATCTGCTAATGTTAATGTTAGATATTGTCTAATTAAAAGCAATGAATGTTACTGACACATGCAACATTGCATCAAGTTTATTTTAAGAATGCAACCATAGACAGATTTTCAATGATGAGTGACAAAATGCTAAGCATTTTTCTAGGTGCTACACCTCCTAACAGCATCAAATTTGTTTTGCTTTGCTATTACAACTATCTTGTAAAACCTAACGATTCACCTCCTGCAAAACCTCAGAACTGAAAATTAAATTTTGAATGTGACAGGAAAACAGTCTAGTTCCTGCAGCATGACAAACAGAAATGTAAGTAGTATTTCTGGATAGAAACAACCTGCAATATTTCCTCTCACCCACGTTCAATACTGACGAAATCTTGTGCACCTGAATATCTGATGCTTTAACTCTTCAAGTGAATTACTACTTTCAGCACTTCATCAGAACAGCATGCATTGTGAGAATGGACAGTCGTTATTCCAATCATCCAGAAACTTCAGATGATGCAGAAAACATGGTATGTCTCGGAAGAGGCTACAGCAGCAGTTAGCACACGTTGAGGCCTGCTCATTTATCTCATTTCTTCCCAATGTTGTTTTTTTTTTTTTTTTACTGGGTGTAATTCCAAGTATTTGTAAACAGAAAATCCAGCAATCTTAAAAGAGAGCATCTATCACTATTCTTCCGCTTCAGCGGCCAACATCAGGTGTGTCACTCCTAATGTAATTCAATGAGTGCACCCAACCAAAGATATTTTCAGTTGAGAAAGTGGAACTTACTTGAATGGTGAAGAAAGTTAAGTTTGAGAGGGGTCACAGTGCAAAAGATCTCAAAACTATTTTAAGAGAGTCCAATTTTGAGAGACTTGTCAAGTTTCCAACTGAAACGATGGCATAACAAACAAGTTATTTTCATGTCATTTTAGGGCACCCAAAATTTAAAATAGGTGCTAGGATGTAACAAAGTTAAAGCTGATCTTAAACCACAAAAATAAGATATGGACCAGACAGGGGTCGGTGCAAGATTAGACCTGCAATTAGATCAGCAGCCAGAGGTCTGTCTCCAGATGACTGAAGTATTCCCAACTGTAGAGTTCTACTTCAATTTTATTTCAAAATTACTTCTATTCAGCAAACATCTAGTGGGCCCAGGGTCACATCCCCCAAAAGTCTGACTGTATTTCAATCCTGTATTTGAAATGCTTCACAAATGAAGCTTTAAAAAGCTATCTTAGTAGCTCTAAGATAATTTCACCTACTTTTTTAGCTTGAGGAGGAATCTTGATTGACCTTCCAGTTTGATTAGCTATATCTAGGTACGGAACAGAATCTGGATCCAAGTACTCCTCTGAAAGACAAGAAAAAGCAGTTTAAATTTTAAGTACCACCTTCAGAGTAACTCTGCTGTCATATGATTATGTCAGTAAGTACATCATTAAACAAAAAAGCAAACAAACAACAACAAAAAAATCAGAATTATATATAAAGGCTGCATGTGTATTTTTTTGGATATACCTACCAACAATGGCCCTGATCAGGCAAGCATGAGGAACTTTTAGAAAGGTCACTAAGGAAAAGGCCTTGTGCAACCAGAAATTTAGACATAGTGTTAAAAGTTACATGAATTGTAAATAATTTTTTGCAGAAGACAAAACACCTACATTTTACGTGATACAACTTTTGAAATGATTTATCAAATAAAGCATAGAATATAAAAACCCCACAACTGAGCACAGTTGATAAAACTGAAAAAAAAATACAGCTCAGTATTTTCCTTTCCCCACATCTTTAGCGCTTATAACCAAACTATCAATTTTGTTTTCACTTCCACCTGATTTAAAATGAAGAGATGCTTTTCTTGTAAACAAAAGCCAGTTAAGCAGTAGTTCGCTGAGATTAAAAGCTTCTGCTCTGCAATTTTTCTCAGATGAAACAAAAGAGTTGTTAAATCCTTTCTACGCTTCACACCGTTTCACACAGAACCTTCAGCCTGTGAGCCCATTATGGACTCTGCTCTATACTCCGGCATTGTGCTATAATTGACAGTTCGTGGTAAATACCTTAAAGAGGCCCTATACAGGATTCAAGGGTTGGGGTCTAAATTGCCCCTTAAGTCCATAAATGGAATTACTTCTTTCATTTGTTCAAAATCTGATATTATAGTAAGAAACAGGCTGTCACTGACTATTAAAAGAAGGTCTGTTCAGGTATTTTTGCATTTGGTTGGAATTCATTACATACTCAATTTCACGATTTCTTGTTTGTGGATTTTTGAAACAATAAAATAGAGAAGTGATTTAAACACACCATCTAGTAATGCAATTCACAAACGCAACCTGATTTTGAAAAATTATCATTGTTAAATTGACTATATCCCTTTAACTTAATCCACAGCTGCCAGCAATCAACATCAAATGCAATGAGAACAGAACAGCCACGTTACAGATGGGAACAAGTGAGCTGTTCTGCACAATGAAACCATGGTTACGTACAGCCGTATCCAAGGTAAGCTACAAAAAAAGTGTTTAATGACTTATAATACATTATTCCACTGTGCTTATGTCTACAAAAAATTTAAAGCCTGTTCTCAAGAGTCATCAGTCCCTTAACTGTCAAGTAGCAATTAAATAATAATTGATTCGTATTACATCCTTCTCAAAATGCCAAATGTTTTCTGGCATTCTAGTTGTGTAAGAAGGATTAGAGTAGAAAAGGAAGTTTTAGTCAACTTAAAATCCAGTTCTCAAGTAGGCAGAAACCTAGAAAAGGATAAACTGAAATCCAGCCGCGGTACAGGCACTCTTCTACGTTGAAAGTCCATGAGAAGATAATTTTTGATGTGCAAGAATTAACAAACACTCATCTCCCCTCCATCCACAAAAAGCCCCAACAATGCCCCTTACCTCTCTCTGCTAGAATTTCCAAACCCTTCTTAGTTCTTTGCATCTTGTCATTTATTTCTTTTTCTTTCTTGCATTGAAGTTCTTCTTCCTGAACTTTTCTTTTAGTTTCCTCATCACTCTGCTCCAGTTGAAGTACCATCACTTTTGCGTTGTGCGTTACACCCTGGTCTTCAAGGGTTTTGCCTGCAAAACAGAGTATGACGAATATAATCCAAATACTCTGTTTGTGAAGAGAGACCATTTTACACCGTACTGCCACTGAGGCGGCGTGGGAACACCACCCACAAACAAAACAATGTAAACAGTCCTCTGCCTTATTCGTACTGTACTGAAGAACTACAGTAATTACTAAACTCAAGAACTCAATCAAAACCCCTGCCAATTACTGACACACTCAGCAGAAACCCAGAAATCAGAATCAGACTTGCATCTTAAAAGTGCTTTTTAGATAACTGGTATGTTTCTATTTCAGTTTTTTGATCTTCAGGCAAAAACTGGAATAAGACCATGTCCAGGATCATACACCACAACAGTAACAGGACAGAGGAATTGAGAACAGAATCCAACTTCCTATTGTCTGTTCCACGGCTCTAATTCTGACATATTCCAAGCAATATAAATATGTCAGATGCTTAGGCCATCAATAAAGAGAAAGCTGTTGTCATCACTTCCCACAACATCTGACAAGTTGAACATGTGCAAAGCATTACAAAAAGTTTTTGAACGTGATGTTATAGAACATGTTTTTTGAGGAAATTTAGGGTTTCTCTTAAATGTGCATTTTCTGTGTTTTGACACTTGAAAAACGGATTTTCAACATTTATTACGGGATTCCTGTAATTGCCTAGTTCTATCTGAGAATTTAAATCATTATAATTTATTACATTTCCTGTAGAGCAGAACCTGACAAATACAACTGCTATTCCTTGGGGATTTCTGAAATTAACAGAGTTGCAAGGAATTTTTCTTCTAAGAATCAGTAAACTAGAAAATGATCATAAAAGTATACTCAAATACAGATACATACCCAGGTCAAGCTGCTTCTTATTTATGATTATTTTGATAGCATTTTCTTTTAATGCATGCTCCTGTGCTATCCTGTGAAATAAATCATTTAATACATGAATATAAATTCGTAAGGCTATACAACATTTTTGTGAAGACTAGTTACAAAAATGACTATGCTCTTAACTGGCATAAAACTTTTGCTCTAAAAGTTGGCTAGAAGTAAAATAACATCATCAGAAAGCTTTGTATACCATATAGGGAAAATCTGGGATACAGAAAGGGAAAAAGCAAAACAGACAGAACAGAATCTGATTTTATTAGGCTTAAAAAAACACAAAAGGAAAAGAAGGGTAATGTTCACTGTTCCAAAGACCTGCCTAGTTACAGACGTGGAACACTGATCACTAGTACCTTCTCAGGTACTTGCTGGGGATTTACAGAGAACTGCCTTCTTCCACAGTTGCAACTTTCATGTTTTCTACCTGTTAAACCACAGCTCCTTACATGAAGAACTGCCCTACAGGGCCACTGGACATCCTATTCAGACATACCGAGCAGACATACACGATAAGAAAAAGTGTAAATCGAACAAATAGCGCTCTGTTTGTCCTTTTTTTTTTTTTTTTGAAGTACTGTATGACAGCATGCTATCTCATCAGAGAAGAACCAAGGGTGATTACACTTACTGTGATCTGAGCTCCTTGCCTGTGATGAACAGGTTTGTTTCCAGTGGGATTTTTCTGCTCTGTGGTAATTATATCGGGTGAGGGAAAGGAGGAGGGAGGGAAAAAAGGATGATGTCAAGATACGTTGGACATTTTCTTAATTAATCGTTTTACAACAACTACAATTTCTTTTTCAAATAATAATCATGTTAACAGGGTTATGGTTGGGCATACATATCAGTAATTTCCAGGTAGGAAGTCTTGTACTTGCTATATAGTGCTAAAAATATGCATTATAACAGCAGAAGATTCAGAATTAGATAAATCTAAATTCAGAACCAAACAATTTAAACTAATTTAATTATACATTTCCAATCTTAACTCATTGTAATTATGCCACTCACCTGCAACTGGCGAAGTTATGATTACTTCCTATTAGCACCTCTGGTCTCGGATTAGATAAACTGGAATTTTAAATTAATTAATTCCCCTATGCCCAGTAGCATTATAAAGAAGAATTATGAAACTATTTGTTTGCTTTATCTGCACGGCAATCACTTAACACCCTCTCCTCTTTAGCCCATCATATGCCCTGGTAATTATTTTTCACTATAGGAGAGAGAACAATTGTGATTGTGTGTTGTGGTTTTGCAAGTATTCAGCAAAAAAGAAAAAAAATCCTTCTGAAATATACATTATCATCCAAGATCTTCTTCAGAAAAAACAACCAAAAAAACCCAAAAAACCAACATTGCCCTTTTCTGGAGTGAACATTCACTTCTGTTGCTGACGAGATAACTACAATCTTTAAGTGCCCCTAAATAAAGAAGCTCTCTTTCACTGTTATCAGAGTGGATGAAGACACACAGCATTGGGGAAGATGCAGTTCCTGCACAAGATCAAAACTAGGAAGTCATTGGAGATAGTTGTGCTCGCTAGAGACTGTTTTTAAGAGGGGAACATTCCCAGTTAAGAGGCTTTGTGTTGCTAAGAACCTAAGCCAGGTCCTGCTCTCTGTCCTGTGACCAACCTGCACAGCACACTTCACATCCCTATGGCTGAATCCTCTCAACCTTCAGAGCAGCTGTGTCCAAAGCACCATTTGAGATCTGTCCCTGGCCCGTGTCAGCCCTCACTGTGCCTGGGCATTGCTTGGCAGGATACCAGGTGGCCTGGGCTAAACTCTATTGGAGCCATTGCTAACCACTTGACAGTATGGATGTCCATCAAACAGTGGCTAGCCTGTCCCTCACCGCTGTTTAGCTGACTAGGGTAGATACAAACACAGAATTTGGTATGGTGACCAGTCTGACACTGATTTAATTGGATTCACCTCATTATTCTGGCTTATTTTATGCATGAAATTAGAGGCTGAAGCCTGGCTTTAAAAGGGCAAGACTTAATTCACGTCTATCTTTGTAAAGCTTTTAGGAGCCTGGCTTAGAACAGATGAGTACCATCACAATAGAAAATCCTGCTTCTCGTTTCCAAGTTCAAATACTGGACATATCTATTTTAAAGTTACCTGCCTGGGCTGGAATAGTTACATGAGGACAATGTCACCACTGTAAGAATATTGCCACATGCCACAGTTAAAAGCTACAGGAGTTCTTTTCAATGTCATCAGACATACATGGCCAAAGATGACACCAAGTTCAAGTTGCTTACTGCACTTAAAGGGATTTTTTTTTTTTTTAAATTAAAGCTGTCATTTAAACAAAAGCTGTGGTAATACAGTGATATTAATATGCTAATTCAACTTTAGGTATTCTACAGCTGAAAAAAATGCATCTGCTCTTTACGGCTAATATGAACAGTTATGTCAGAAGGAATCAAACTGAACTAGACTGACACTGAAATCTAATTTAATTTTCTTAATTGAAAGGTAATTTCTCATTAAATCCTAAAGGGAAGACAATTACTGATCTCACAATATTATATTCCTTTGCCATGATATTCCCACACACTTGGGAAACTGAAATATACCTACATAATTCCCCCTCTCCCCATATTTTAGATACCTAACATAGATCTCTCATATGAAACACCTGAAAAAGTTGAAGAAGTGAAAATATTTCCATTAGGTACATATCTAGAACTCAAAAGGCCAAAGTAAAGCTACTTATTCTGACTTTTCTAAAATGTCACTTACTTTTCTACGAGGCAGATATATATCAAGTCTCGCAATCCCAGTCACTTTAAAATTTTCATTTCCTGTTCCACGCTCAATTGCTTTACATCGTATTTCTTCAAGCATATTCTCTGTATCATTCTCATTGATATTCAGCTTGGATGAATATTTTTGTACAAGCTCCTAAGAACACAGCAAGAAAAACTGGGAAAATGCACGAGCAGTAGGACATGGAAGACGCATGACATCAACTCAGAGAGAATATTTACCTTCAATTCTTTACCAGCTTCTTTTTTTTCATTTGTATAAGGTGGTTTCCATAGCTGAATTTTGTCCTCTCTTAAGCAACTTGTCAGTTTTGCTATTAAATACTTCTTTTGTGCCATTCTTTTAAAACACAAGCATAATTGGAAGGGAAAAGAAAGAAAAATAATCAATCTTTTAATATAGCTTTCCTTTAAGACATTGTACTTTTTCAAGAAGTCGAAGTCACATTTCAGAATTTTGCAAGAAAAATTGAGTATAAAATGCATTCCATGCATTTTCGTGGGGAGGGGAAGCTGAGTCCAAACTATTATAAAAAAATTGGAAAAAAAAATTGAAAAGGAGGTGAAACCTGGATTGGAGTAGGGATAATTCAGAAGCCTTCTCCCATTTCAAGACAAATTAAACCTCTTCCTAACCCCTCATGTGAGCTGGAATTGCAGAAGGTGTCAATTCATCAAAATCCACGATGCAATTATTCTGCCCTGCTCTGGACAGGGCTGTGCAATCTATGCCCCTCCTCTAAAACATGTCCTTGCTGTACCTCTGCCTTCCTGCTTCTCCCCCTTCCCTGCTTTAACAGCCTTTCTACACCACTGGATGGTTGAACATGAATTATGGCTCTCTTTAGGAGAACAGAAAAGAAGTGTCAGGATGGAACATCTCAGAACCATGAGCACGACCATGAGAAGTCCGTAAGGTCAAGCTCCCAGCCCTCCAGCAAAGTGCGATCAGCTAGAGCGCAAAGAGATAAAAGCAGACAATGATCTACGCCTCCCCTCCCCAATCTCAACCATTTGTCAAGCAAACAAGTTTAATAGTATCATAAAATGGTATTGTAAAATTCTGGTTTCACAAAGATGGGATAGCCGGGTGTGACTTTTCCTAGTCCGAGAGATGCTCTTCCCAGTGTAAAGCTAGAACAGGCACACAAGGCACAGGCAACATAAAGTGCAGAGGTGGAGATCAGAGATGAAGCGTACTGTAAATCTGCACCAGGCATTAAAGTACCCATCACTGGGGAGAAGATGACAGTGAGCTGAACAAAGCAGCTCCCTGGCTCACAGGTAAAAATAATTCAGGCTGAATTCATCATCACAAGTTACTCTTATTCAGCTCAGAGAAAGCGGTTACCTCTGAGAGTGAATCGGCATGTCCCTGAAAAAAACCCCAAGAAACCAGGGAAGGCGGACAGAGGGCAAGGAAAGGTAGGTACAGTGATCTCAACAAAATAAAAAACAAACAAAAAAAATCTATGTGCATGGGAGACTTTTGGCTCTCAGACACTGGGAATCATATGGAAGATGTCCTTTAATTTATACAGAAAAGCATTTAAAACGTTGGCACATATGCACTAAGGTTGGCATTGAAATTTGATCAGTTTCACTTTTCCTTTCAGAGTGAGTTCATTTTCTCATTCTTGTTTATACATAGCTCTCGGGAGAAAAGGGACAGAAAAGAAGAATCAAACATTTTCATCCATTCTTCCAGTTTCAAAGACTGTACCTTGCTCAGAAAAACACTATCTGAGAGCAAAAAACCAGAGGCAACCAACCAATGTGTGCTAAGTCTACTGGTTAACTTTACCTCAACCCCAGCTGTAGCAAGCTATGAAGAATCTTTGAACACTGCAAAGATAAGAGTCTCTTCTAAAGAGGAGTCAGAAGGATTAACTGAGTAAGCGGATGGTTTAACAATCCTTCCTGTTTGATTGCTATAATTTGCATAGTGTCTATCCAAATTAGGAGAGACAACCATGCATTCTTTTTCTTGCTGGGATGATGATGTTGTTATTATTATTTTAGGGCCAAGGCAAAACACAGCATTTACAAAGCAGAAAGCACAAACACGCTAAATTTTCAAGGGCATGCATTGATTTATTAACACAGCTTTCCCCTTTTCCAAAACATGTCTGGCAATTCTCATGAACAACCTGTAACCGTCATTTTCCCACTTCTAGGTTATGCTGAAGAACCACTTTATAGCTATAATTCTACTTAACATTAATTTAAGAAACAAAAAAGGTATCCATGGCTTTGGGGTACCTAGATAAAGTCTAAAATTGCAATCTACACTTAAAACTATGAATTTTAAATACAAGTGGCATTAATAAACTGCTCATTCATCTTTTTATCAATACTGTTCTATAGTTTTATAAGTTTGTGATTTCTTACTAAGCTATTAAAACAGAAACCACCACTGGAGTCTCCAATCAAACTTACTCTTTCTAATCCTCTTAAAAAAAAAAAAAAAGAAATTTTGCTTTCATAAACGCTATCATTTTATATGTAACACTTCTAACATTTATCAGAAATTCTGTCTCACCATAATTGAATTGCAAGAGAATCCTTAGCAAAAACATTTGTGACTTACTTTTCCATCAGCCAACACCACAATTTCACTTTCGATAAGAGTTTAACGGGATTATCTCAAAACTAATTTGAGCAACCAATCAGGGGTATTTCCCAAGGGCCATTTTGAATAAAAGACTGAGCTTTTGTAACTAAACTGTCATCCTCTAAAGCCCGTTAATTTTATATATGACATAAAAGAAAACAATTACAGAAATAAGGTTCAAAAGCTGAATTTTTGATGGAAGGAACAGAGGATTCTCATCATGGTTTACTAATAAAACACTACGTATTAATTTTTTCCTAAAGACGAGGAGGAAAGCTACTTGGCACAACTACGATACCTCCCTCCATGGCTAAAGGAGGGGTAAGAGTCTCAAGCAGCATCATGTGCAAAACCACAAGGCAGAAGCTCAATGAAAGGATGGAAACCCAAACACTGCCAGTCCCAGCCCGGGGTCCTGGGGTGTCCTTAGGCCTCCCCAAGTGCACATCCAGTCTCTCCCCTGCCACGACAGCACCGAGACCACAAGTCACCGGTATCATCTGGGAACCAGAAGCAAGGCCACGAAGTCGCCGCCCTTTCTAGGCACCTCCAAAACACGGCGGCCGGGGAGCATTCAGGCAACCACAGCAGGAGCCTCCCACGGCGGCAGCGAAGCCGATGCAACCAGCCCCCGCTTCTGAGCGGGCAACAGCAAAGCGGGAAGCGGCCAGGCCGAGCAGGCA
>NW_009622957.1:0-221 GCF_000690535.1 Cariama cristata
GCGTGGCAGGAGGACGAGGGGCGGTGGGATGGGAAAGCCGGGTCGGGGAGCGGGGTGCCCCCCCAAAGGATATGGCCATTCGGTGATCTTTTTGGCGTATTTCCTCACCACGTTGTCCTCGCTGAAGAGGAAGAGGGAGCGGTTGACGGTCAGGCAGTTCTGCCGGACGGGGATGGGGTTGTAGAGGGCCATGGTGCGGGCTCGCTGGGCCATCGACTGCT
>NW_009622958.1:0-13236 GCF_000690535.1 Cariama cristata
GACCCACAAGAAGAATAAGCCGGTTGGCTGAGAAGCTTTTTCACAGAATCTGGGAGCAGTCGGTTTTGGAGTCGTGGTTGTGAAGCAGGAAACTTGTTCCTGGCCCGAGGAATAGAAGTAGACAGGTTGGGTTTCTCTGTGTGCATGCCCCTTGCAAGCTGGATTAGGCAACCTCTAGCAGAATATGCCATTTACCTCTTTTCCTTTGCTCACCCCAAATCGGAGACAGTTTGTGTTGCAGAAGCAAAAAAAATGGTGTAGTGTTCATTAAATATGGAGCTGTGATAGAGCTGGATCTGTCAGTGACACATTAAAGCCGCTCACTTCACTCCTTGCCTCCTGGTGCAATGTTTCAGGCAGCTTACTTTTCTTAGTCATTTAGTTGTGTCTTGGTAGTTGGGAAGAAATCTTGGTGGCTTGAAACATGCTATGGTTGGTCACCACTGTCTGCTGGACTGACTGGGAGCCACAAGGACCTCTTGCTGTAATAGCTTACAGAATGGATTCAGAGCACGTGCTACATCATTTATTAGAAAGGAGTGGGCTGACCTAGCAGTTGACAAGATCAGAACAGCCTGATCGAGAGTATGGATGCTAGTGCTAGATCACTGCTAACGAGACTTACCTGACATTTTTGTTCTTCCATGTTCCAGAGCTGACATTGCTTTGATTGGACTGGCTGTGATGGGTCAAAACCTCATTTTGAACATGAACGACCATGGCTTCGTGGTAAGTGAAGAAAAACATTGTTCAGAAAGGCTGACTGACTAGCATTTTGGATTGGGGCTGAACATTTTGTGGTGTGTTTTGTTTTTTTTTCTTGCGATGGTCTAATGGGTGTTGTTTTCTCCTTTTAGTTATAACCTAGGCTGCCCTTTGTCCTGTTTCCAGAGAAAAACAGCAGTGCATGCCTGTACTCAGCTAGCCACCTGATGTGTTAATTGTGTATGATTTTCCCCTAAAGTTTGCTTTGGGATGGGCCATTAACCATAGGTTCCCAAGGCACTTGTAAAGACATGTGCAGGTTAATCCCTGCTCTGTGTGTTTAGGGAAGGTAGAAGGGGGAGAGCATGTGATGTTGAACCTTGCTTAAATAATTGGTAGTCTGAGCTAAAGTAACTGTTCTGTTGGCAGCTTTTATTAACATATTTTCTTACTCCCCCAGGTTTGTGCTTTTAACAGGACGGTTTCCAAAGTGGATGACTTTCTGGCCAATGAGGCCAAGGGAACCAAAGTGATTGGTGCTCACAGCCTGGAAGAGATGGTCTCTAAGTTAAAGAAGCCCCGTCGCATTATCTTGCTGGTGAAGGCTGGAAGTGCAGTGGATGACTTCATCAATAAATTGGTGAGGCAAATATTCTTTTTACCTGTGACTTTTTGCTGTCTTTTGAAGAAGTTTCTTCTGGAAAATCTCAATTATTCATCGTTAATGAGGTTTTGAATGCACAGAGAAAACCAAAATGCTGATTAATTTTTGGCAGGTGCCATTATTGGAGACTGGAGACATCATAATTGATGGTGGGAATTCAGAGTATAGAGATACCACGGTAAGCCTCTTTTCTGCCCAAAGTGGGCATGATTCTTTCTCCTCTGATCATCATAATAGTCAGTCAATAAGATGCCATCTCCCCTCTGCTCAGGGAATGCCAAACTGAATTTTCTCCGCAAAACTAGATCATGCAGCCTATTAAAAAGCATTTGTTAACAGTAGTTAAGGACTGTTCTATAAGTATATTTTTATAGAATTTGCCCAAATCATCAAAGAACATGTTTATTGACATCTTTTAAAGAGTGAAGGCCTTTAGAAAATTTCCTTTTACAATCTTAGAGTTTTCAGAGAGATTTGAAAATCTGAGGCTCTTTTTAGATTTTATTTATCTCAATCCTACACGAAGGAAAATCGGGGAAGACAGAACTGCTAGTTTGGCTGTTTCGGTAATGAAAACAGCAGAGTGATTATCTGTTCTTAAAAAAAAGCCTGCTTGTGATCGGGCTGTAGCTATAGAAGTTATGCTAGCGTATCTGGGATAAAAATATTGCATTCACATCGGTACTTCTGAATCTTGGAAGAGGTGCTGGTATTAGTCTTTCTGCTTTGGCATCCTGATCTTGGATAAGTGAGTTCACCGTGCCAGAGTGAAAAAAGAGGTGCTAAATGAGGTTGATTACTTCGGGAGCTTGCAGCTCCCCTTAGGGATCTGAGCCTGTGCTTCTCCCTCTCAGAGGGAATAGTTTCCCTTATAGTTGTCCATGTTTGCACCTTCACTCTGCAGTGAACTCAGCAGCTCCACCTTGGGCCTAATCTGCCTCCCCCACATCTTTGCATACAGCATATATCACCTGACACTTAATTCTAAGCCTTTTCCAGCCTCAGTACTGCTCTTTTCTGTCCAGTGCTTATAAGGACTTTGTTTTCTCAGCATGCCTCTTTTGCAAGGACCCATGTCAAAGCAACAGGAAGTTTCCTAATGTTCACTCTGGTGCACGTACAGGCTTTCTCTAAGGTTGTCTTGGAGCATGTCCAAAGCAGAATTGAAAACCTAATTTTAGGCCTGAATTGCTAAACTTTGTTTGTAAGGCTCTGGCATTAAAAGAGTCGAAATAATGCTGCTCTGCTCTTTGTTCCAGAGGCGTTGTAAGGAACTACAAGAGAAGGGCATCTTGTTTGTCGGAAGTGGTGTTAGTGGTGGAGAGGAGGGTGCCAGATACGGTCCTTCACTCATGCCAGGAGGAGCCAAAGAAGCCTGGTAAGCATGAGCTACTATATTCTTCCTCAGAAAGGTCTGCGACAATCGTCTTCTATTCATGTTGAGAGCTGAGGGAGGGGAGAAGGAGGGCGTGGGTGTGGAGAGAGCAGGATATGTTGCCATCTCAGTTCCTCAAGGCTCAAGATTTCTCAGCGTAGCTGGGGTCATGGGGCAGTGCTGAGCTTTCATGGCAGGCAAAACAAAGGCAGATTTTTCTTCCAGAAATCCACAGGCAAAAGTAGTACCTACAGAAATCTGAAGGGAGAAATGTGTGCCAGGGGAGAAAGGAATTTTGCTTAAATTTTAAACAAGTACTGTTTCTTGATTATGATTTTTCTTTTGGGGCTCTATGCACTTGGAAAGCTGTTAACCATGAAATGGGCAGGAGCAAACATCCCTGCAGTGACACACATTGTAAAAGGAGGCTTCAGTACATGTTTGTACTGACTATTGAATACATTAATTTTTTTGCAAGTTTCTGCCATGCTGCTGTGCTGTTTTGTACTCATGTTACGCTAAAGGACTGTGCATCAGTGCTTATATTATACTTTATCCCTGGTTGCCCACTCTCTCTGTAAATGTAGAAAGAAAAGGTGTGTCCAGACTTTACCTGAGCTTTAGAATCTCTTAAGTCCCTGTCCACTTGCATTAGCATTTCATACTGATATCAGCCTGTTCAAATTTGATGGTACAAAGCCGGAAACAACATAATGGTAATCTGCTGTCTGATCATCTTTTTGCCATAAACAGCTCAGTAAAGACAGCTTCTATTTTCCGCCCTTACGTGAACTTTGTCCCCTCTCTCTTTCACAGCACCTCCAGCCCATGTGTTGCCTGTGCTCTTTTCTCAGTGATCGCTTTAGGTTACTCCAAACTTGGCATTCTGTAATGCTGCCCTCTTGGCTAAGCAATTTATTACTCTTGGGGAGCCTGGCAATGACAAAAACCCCTGATTCCTGCAGTAATGCAGATAACTATATCCTGACTTGCATTTGTTGAGTTTCTTCCCTCCTTCCCTCTCCTCTCCCAGATCACCCTGAGTTTCTCTTGTGGCTATAGAACAGAATGGGATTTTGTTTCAGCTCTGCCACTGACCCTCTCTGAGTGTGAGCCTCTATCATAACCTGCCTCTATTTCCCCATTTCCAAAATGGAGAAGATAATACTTGGGCTCCTTTAGGTACATTAAGCTTGTTTGCACAGCGCTGTAAGTGTGACATGGGCTGTCCCCATTTCTTGCAAACAGTGTCTAGTTCTGGGAAAAACATCCATTTTATTTGACATTGCTGTGTGTGAGGTTACCAAGCTGCTAGCATGCCCTCATCCCAAGCTGCCTTTTGGCAGATTACAGAAGGATGCATCATACCAATAGATTTATTTTTTTTCTTGTGGTGTTTGTGTCCTCTGCCTATCTGCTGAGGCATATTATTTCTCCCCACAGGCCCCACATCAAGACCATATTTCAAAGCATTGCTGCTAAAGTAGGATCTGGGGAACCTTGTTGTGACTGGGTAAATACTGATTTAATACTGATCTTAACTTGTGGTTAGATCCATGCTTAGGTAGTTTGGTTGCTGAAGCTCATGCGTGTTTGTGCTTACTAAAACCAGCAACATTAGTGGGTTGATTTTGTGGCTGACTGCATTAAATTCGAATCTACTGTCTCTGATTACTTATTCCATACAATGGAAGCACAAAGTTTTATGGCTGGGTCATGTACTGGGCGAGCTAAATGGGTCTGTGACCCACAGTGTTCTCAGTTAGCACTGGTTTACTTCCTTCCTTCCTTCCTTTAGGCAGAAGGAAGCCATAGGCAGGTATTAAACACTGGAAGTGGTGACAGCGCTGTTGCTAATGGCATTTTTTGATGTTTCCTGACAGGTAGGAGATGAGGGCGCTGGACACTTTGTGAAGATGGTGCACAATGGGATTGAATATGGAGACATGCAGCTGATCTGTGAGGCCTATCACCTCATGAAAGATGTGGTGGGCATGGAGCATGATGAGATGTCAAAGGTGATCTGTAGTTTTTAGTGTCTTGCCTTCTTGAGCCATGGTGGCTGTCTGCTGTTGATGGAGGCAGCTGGGCCTGGGTAAAGTTGCTGTATGTATATGAAGTTAATTTTTCTGACATGCCTTCTGCCAAGAGCAGTGCACAATAATCCTAAACTTCAAATGAGGTAGGGAGCAGCAAGCACGTACACCTGAATGTTTGTAGAAGTTGTCTAAACTCTCCCATTCTACACTTGGTTTCTCCCCAGGAAATACCTTGTGTAGAGATATGAATTACCTTGCCTGAAAAAAGCTAATAAAACATTGAGTGTTATAATCAAGCAGGCAAATCTTGCAAAGACCTTGTTGAAGCAACTCGATAAGTATAATATCTGTTGAAAGGGCAGTGCTGTTTCCAGCCTTTGGTGCCTATGATGGCGGGCAACAGGATGGGCTGTGCCTCTGCCTTCCCAGTTGGAGACAAGTACTCTGTGGCTCTGAGTCTGGGCTGTGCTCCTTCCAGTGCAGGGCTCCTGCACAACAGCTTTTCAGCAGCGCTGAAATCATGGGGAGATGTGGCAAGGTACCAATAACCAGTAACTGGGATAGTATGACCCCCTTCTGTATGTATGCATATATGTATGTATACATATATCAATGAATCGATTGATACATATAGTAGATACATAATAAATCGGTATGTGTGTGTGTTTGTATATATACACTTTTTTCTCCTCTTCCAGGTATTTCAGGAATGGAATAAGACAGAGTTAGACTCTTTCCTGATTGAAATCACAGCCAATATTCTCAAATTCCAAGACCGTGATGGCAAATACCTCCTCCCAAAGATCAAGGACAGCGCAGGACAGAAGGGCACAGGAAAGTGGACAGCCATTTCCGCCCTGGAATATGGAGTCCCTGTCACACTGATAGGTAACTGGTTTTTTGATCTGCCCTCATCTTTCCTACCTGCATGTACCATGTCACAGTAAGGAGCATGGTAATAGGTAATCTCAGACATGAGCCCACACTAGGACTTACGCTCTTTTAGATATAGCTGTTACAGTCTTTCTGCCCTTGAGAGCTGTTACTGTTTTTCTTTGCTGGTCTTGTTTTTACCTTGTTTCTCAAATGTCAGTAGTACTTTTATCATGCCTTTGTCCATGGTATCTTTGCAGTGATGGTGATGACTCGGTGATAGGTGAACATAAATGCTGTACTAGAAGTGTCATGCTAGATTGATGTAATTAATCAATCAGTTCCTCTCAGTAATCCTCCACCTTACCTGCTGCTCCAAATCCCATCGTAGCCTTAAAAATGTTTTTTTAAAAAAGAAAAAAAAAAAAAGATGGGGGCAGGACACCCTCAAAACCTGGTTGCCTGACCGCTGCTTGATAAGTGCTTAGACTTCTCTGAAGGTATAAGAATTATTTTTCAGATACCTACCTAAGTCTTCTATTTCTGTGTTTCAGTATAACTTAGCTAACCCAGCATGGGCGTGACTAAACAGGAACACGAGGGCCGGACTGTGTTAGGGGTTGAGGAGCACAGACAGATTCTTTTTTAAGACTAGTGGCAGACTGCTGCCCTATGATGGTGGCTGCTGTTTTACCACTGCAACAGTTGATTGTGGTGTTCCTTTATATGCTCTGGACTGCTGCTCGTTTTTGTTTTGAGGCTAATAAGGCTGCTGATCCAAAGCCTAACGATGGAAATATATTTTGTAATTGCTTTGAATTATATTCGTAAAGTGTGAGAATTTACCTGCTTACATACATACCTAATGGTCTCTTTACCTACCCTTTTATCTAACCTGAATGGAACTATGACGCAGGAGTTGTAATACATCTGCAACACATTTAGAGTGCTCTCTTACCACAGGTCCAATGTAGACTTTCCTGTTGAGTAAAGAAGATGACTCAACAGGTTCTTTGCTCTCGGATTGGCTTTAATGTTCATGCTTTCCCTATCTCTTTTTCCTTTGCCTTGGCTGGTCAAGTCCTGTTGTATTAGAAGATAAGAAAAATTACATTCAGTAGGCTAAAAGAGAGTAACTGCAATGATAGCTATCAGAGAAACATGGCTGCATTCCAACAACATTTTTACAAAACAAGTTTTGTAAATGGTTTTAATATTCTACTACAGCTATAATCTTTCAGTTCTAGGCTTGAAACAGTGTTTCTCACTTGTGCTGTTAATATTCTCCTGTTTGGGGTTCTTGCAAAGATCAAGGGTGGAGAAGACGCTCCCTAATTAGTCTGCTGCGGTGCCAGGGGAGCATTGTTAGGTAATGATGAGTTGATAGGGAAGTATGTGCAATAGCTCTTGTGCAAACATGGCCATTCTTAGGGCAGCTGCTGTGTGTGGGGTTTTACTGCATAAGCATGACTTGCAGACTTCTGCTTGTAAAAGCAGAGCCATGCTACTCCTGGCTTTTCCTGATTTGCCCCCCACACTTCTCCTCATTGTAGAAGGAAGTTTTTGCAGAAATGGAGAGGAGCCAGTTCTGATTTTGATACAATCTGATAATTCTACTGTGGGGAGAATCCAGAATCTTGTGAAAACATTACTCATTCTTTTTTTTTTGGTTGGTTTGTTGTGGGTTTGTTTTGGTTTTTTTTTTTTCTTTTTGGTAATTCATGACTCACTTAAAAGGTGGAAGAAAAGCTCACCATAAAGACTATAATAAACTTGATTGCTTTCCTTCTATCAGACCCTGGAAAGGAAACTTCCCCCCCTCCCCCCTTTAACAACACTGTCTTCAACTGCAAATAAGTACAACGTAAAACAGCATGATTAGGAATTGTCTGAGCCAGATCAAGAGATTGGCATTCAGGCTTTCTCTTTAGGAGCTGAAGATATTGCTTGGCTAACTCCTTAGCCCTGGTGAATGACATTTAGTAACCTGCTTAGTGATGTTACAAAACTTTCTTATGGGCTTCTGAACACTAGTGTTAGGGGCCTACCAGATTTGTAAAACTTATTTCCTCTTATATGTTAACCTGCTGATTTATCCTTGATTAATTGCTCTTATTTTGCATGTGTGTATTTCAAAGCACATCTAGTTACTGTGAGGTGGCATTTGTGCAACAGCTTTTTATCTTCAAAGCATGATACAATAATTAGTGAAGTCTTCAGCCTTGCCTGTCCCTAGGCTGCAGTGCAACACTGTCTGTCTTTTATAGACAGGAAGAGATTTTAAAGTAAATTCTTAAAACTAAGAGCTGATGAAGGTTCCTGAGGAGAAATTTTCATGCAAATGACTTGTGGCTTTTTTTCTTTATCATTTGAAAGCTCTATCAATGAGTATTTATCTAATGGTTATGCTGACTGGCAGTTTGGTCCCTCGGTAATGCTGTTGAAATAATTCATTTGTACACACCTCTTCCCATGTGACTGTGTTTCACTGTGTATGTAGCTCATCATTCAGTGGCTTGAGGACAAATATCTCAGACCTTAACAATGAAGCTGAACTTGCTAATTATCTCCCCTTTCCTGCCATACTTAAAGGTGAAGCTGTGTTTGCACGGTGCCTCTCTTCCCTCAAGGATGAGCGGGTACAGGCCAGTAAGCTGCTGGGTGGGCCTAAAGTGACTCAGTTCAGTGGGAACAAGAAGGCCTTTCTGGAGGACATACGCAAGGTGAGTCATTGTGCTTGCCAGAGTGCTGTATTAAAGCTGCATTTCAAAGCAGGTTTTGGGTGCTGTAAACCCTGGAGAGGAACTCTTGTGTTTACATTTCATGACAATTGGTTCCTGCTTTCACCTGTCCCATTGTGCATTGTCTAGTGATGTCCACAAAGCGTAGTGCGACCAATCAAAGCATAGTCCTGAAGGAATTCAAGTCTAAGCCACAGTGGGCAGTGGGTGCAGAGGTCATAATTCATGCACAGGAGCTTACATTTTCGCCCCTCAACACTCCCGTCTTTGTAATGGGGATAATAGCTCTTGATCTCTATTCAGACCAAACTTTAGAACAAATAGAAAGGATATATTGGTTATCAAATAGCTGGAATGTGGCTACTGTACTCACCCCTGATGAGATATGGGCTAAACAGAGCATGTAGACTGTGGAGTTTCTCATTCAGCTTTGTGGGACTTCACTTGGAATGTGGTTTTGATGTTTTGGTTTTTTTTAGGCCCTGTATGCTTCCAAGATTATCTCATATGCTCAAGGCTTCATGCTGCTGAGACAAGCAGCCAAAGAATTCGGCTGGACACTGAATTATGGTGGTATTGCACTGATGTGGAGGGGAGGCTGCATCATCAGAAGGTAATTAAGATGAGGAGGTAACTTAGTTGCTGAGGGGAGAAGAACAGGCAATTTAGTTTATACAGTACTAGACTGTCAAGCCTAGAGATTTTCTTGGAAAATCCATGGAGTTCATCTGCTGCTAAGATACTGAGAGGTTGTTTCTGTAGACAGCACTAAAGGTTGCCAGATGAAGCCCATTTTCTGGTGGCTTAGCTACTGCAGATTTTCTTTGATCTTTGTTTTGTTTGCATCTTTCTCAATGTTTGGAATCTGAGTCTGGCTGAGTCAAATTTTAGCACTGTAAGTTTTGGATTCTGGGCCTTTGATGGAAGCTGTGAAATTTTATTCCTGGTTTAATGTGTTCTGCCTAGTGTGTTCCTGGGAAGGATCAAAGATGCTTTTGATCGAAACCCTGATCTCCAGAATTTGCTGTTGGATGATTTCTTTAAGACAGCTGTTGAAAACTGTCAGGTGAGTTTCCAAGGAAGGAGGAGCATAAAAACAATAGTTTACAGTCTGGACTTCTTCGTCTTCTTTCCCAGACGTTACCTTCACAAGTATATTTAGACTGAAAAATGAAAAGGTACAGAACACCCTTGAAAGCTATTTATACAGCATCCTTAATCCCAAAGATCTCTAAACAACACTTAAGTTCTTTGGGACTGTGTATGTGTATCTGTATGCACATAATGCATGGGTGTAGGAATTCATCATCTATGGCTTCAAGGTACCCTTCTTTAGTAGAACATACCAGTCTTAACAGGATCAGAGCAGGAAAAAAAACTACATAATTGGAGCTGGTTGAAATTGAAAGTTACTGTGATGAGGTAGGCTATGCTGAGGTCCAAATTAGAATTTTGCCAGACACCAGGGTTAGTGACCTGTCCGTGAAAAAATGCCTACAAATGCCTCTTGCGTCTAATTCATCAGAAAGTTGGTTCTAAATGATGGAAAAAAAGAGGGTTGCATCACTGAAGCGCTACTTGATAAATCAGCATCCAGATACGTCAAGCGATGAACCAAGGTCTCATGTAACATTGCAAGGTATATTTGTACTGTTAACCTAAAGATAATACAGGAGCAAACGAACATAATAGTCCTTGTTGTATCATGGTTCTTCTCTTTGATACTAGCCAAGCTACGGTTAGAAACTAAAGGTTTCCATTTTACTATTACAGAAGAGCCTTAGGCAGAAATCTGGCAATTCAGAAGAACCATGATGTGAGGAAGAAATGTCTAGCCTGTGTGAACATTCTCATCACTGCCCTGTATCTTGTGCCTACTGTGCACTTGAATTTCAGCCGTACAGAGTATAAAGCTCTGTTCTATTACCATTGTTTGCAGTAGCACCAAAATAAGTGTTCCAGACCTGCCATTCATTGGACCTAGGTCTGTCCAAACAGTGTCCTGATTTGGATGGAGCTGACAGGCAGAACTAAAACCGGATTGTCTGGCCAATAAAGAAGTCATTTATTATCATTAGTAGTTCTTTTAACTGAAGCTGAATGTTCCATGCAGGTTACTACATCAGTTGTACATTTGAAATGAGGATTATCCACATGTCTGAAGTATTGTGCTGACCTCTTATGCCCTTGGGTGGGCTTTGCACTGGGCTTGATTAGAGGTCCTGAAAGTGCCTCAGTGTTTGCTCAGTGTGTTCCCCACTGTGTTCATGCTTTTGGGATGCACTGATTATGTTTATGTGAAAGAACAACATCCTTGCTCCAGGCTGTGGTTTGATTGCATGTGAAAGTATATATCTGCACTATTATTGTCCTGTTTGTTAACTCTATCTTACTTGCCATTATTTTGGATCAACCTTGTCTATGTAAAATCAGGAATCTACTGCTGCATTTGTTCAGACTTGGTCATTAAATTTCATGTAATGTGAAATAGGACATGCTCTTATACTAGAATAGTTCATATGCCTGCACATACCTCTGAGCAAGCACTGATTAGTTTCTTTCTTTTTTTCTTTTTTTTCCCCCATCTTTTCCTCTCTCCCAGGACTCCTGGCGACGTGTGATCAGTACTGGAGTACAGATAGGTATCCCTATGCCATGCTTCACTACAGCACTTTCTTTTTATGATGGATACAGGCATGAAATATTACCAGCTAACCTGATTCAGGTAGGTGCCTGAAATAGTGTAGCAGATCTTCTGGCTACTGAAATATCATCGTGTTGTTATTTAAATACTGGTGTAAAGGCCATGTTGGCAATATGTCCCAATCACTCCAACATTGTAAAGATAAAGGCATAGATTGCCTAATATAATTTTGTTAAACCTGAAATTCGTGACAGTAAACGACTATGAGATGTCTGGATAGAGAACACCAGAGATACTGGTATGACAGTGCCCAGCATGTGTTAGTATTCCATCTGTGAAGCAAGGGTAATGATATCTTTGAATGAAAATGCCTTATAAAGAAGTAAGTACCTTTGAAGATTTGGATGTATGTAAGTGCTTGCTTTTTAGACTAGTACCTAGCAGAAATAATATACTTGTCTTTCTACAGAACTCATAATTGCTAGGTATTAGTAAATGTTTCATTGCAGTGATTTAGCTAATAATGAGAAAATAAATTTGAATGTTATAATATTGGAGTCAGATCTTATTTCTGGTATTCTTATAATCAAATATTGGTAGCTGCAACTTCTAGTACTTACACGACTGTGATATTCATCTGTCTGTTTTGTGTGTGTGTTCTTATTCTAGGCTCAGCGTGATTACTTTGGTGCACATACGTATGAATTATTGTCGAAGCCAGGTGTATTTATCCATACTAACTGGACAGGCCATGGAGGAAGTGTGTCCTCTTCTGCCTATAATGTCTAATGGAAATATTTCCTCTTGAAGCCAAGATACTGTAGATCTCAGATATTCCTCCTAGAATATCACTTTTTACTGTACTGTGCTAGAATTTGTGTTTGGACACTTTTGTAATAACTTGTGGGTATATTTCAAATATATACATGTATATCTCAATATATATATATCTCATACAAGGAAGCTAAATAAATTTCCTTATAAATGCACTGAGGTGTTTTCTTTCCACTGCTGCCGGCCAAAACTGGTTAAATTGTCTTTGTGCAGTATTTAATAGGATACATTTCATAATGATAATGTTTTCATTGTATTGTAGTGGATAAACTCATAGGGATCAAGATAGAGATGACTGCATTTCAATCATTGCTAAAGTGGAGAATGGCAGACAGCGCAGTAATGCTACACAAGATTCCAGGGAGGTAGAGGCCTGGTTTTGGTTGCCATTGTTTATTCCTAACAGGCAGTAGCTTGATTGTTAAAGATTAATTCCTGAGTGTTCACCTGCACGGTCTTTCAGACTGTGAGCTTGGTTTGTTTTCTGTGAAAGGGTGAAGGGTGGGATGAATCGTGGAGAAACTTTGAATGCAGGTCAAGGGTGTCAAGACTGATACTCCTGCCACCAAGTCATTCTCTCTCTAACTGTTGTTCCCAGTGTTAAGCTCTGGCATAAACTGTTGGCTTAACTGTGTACTTGCACTCTTTTCCCCAGATCTCCCTGCCTCTTTGCCTCTTCTTCCTGTGGGGCAATTAAAAATACCTGCAGTGGCATGCAAAGTTGGCCCTATTTGATATTCTCTTCCTGTAATCCCACTGCCAATCTTCTTCAGGACTTCTGAAGATTCCTGAAGATTCACCTGTGTGTCTGTACCTTTTTTTTTTTTCTTCCCTCAGACTCCCTCGGGTGTTAAATTTTGTGCTGCGTGCTGATTTTTATATTAATTTTTTGCTCCATTTCTTTCTGCTGAGACAGCTACTTAGTTATTAGTTGACTATCTGTAGAATTAGCAAAAAGATTACTTTCAACGTAAAGCAATATTTCTGCAGATTATGTTGTAAGATGCAGGAATTCTCTAAAATAAATGCGTGACAAATTGCAGGCAATAGTGGTAACTGGGGGGTGGTGAACCTTTTAGTAGTCGGTTTGGCCCAGCATTTGCAGTTTAGGTTCTCCAGCAGGAGAGTTGTATTAGACACTACCGTGGTAGACAGTAGGAACAGTTCTGCCAGTTTATTGTGTGCATAGACGTTGTGTTTTGGGGGGAAGTGGGATACTCCCACCAATGTATTTTAGTGCGTAGTATGGTATTAGTGGTGAGAGAAATATCTGCTCTATCTGGAATCCCGTTGTGCTAAAACCTGACAGCTGCTTGGTGGGAGTCAGCAGTCCGGGCCTCACGGGGTTTACCGCCAGCAGC